>NC_041057.1:10300643-10422349 GCF_900634775.1 Gouania willdenowi | reverse complement strand
GCCATTTTGCAAATTCCATTGTCCCATTTTTGCATGTTTTCAAAAAGTTTTTCAGACTATTTCAGCTACCGTTTGCCAGTAAATACCCTTTTTTTTCCCTATTTTTTGTCCAATTTTGCAAGTTCTTTTTGACACTTATTAAATTTTTGTCCTTTCTAAAAAAAAATTGGCCACTTTTTATCCAAATAAGTTAACTTTTTGCCCAATAAATACCACTTGTTTCCTTTTTTCTTTACATCTTGCCTCTTTTTGTTCAACATTTTTGCCCTTTTTCGCAATTGTATGCCACATTTTTACCCTTTTCTATTACATACCACCTGGTTCCTCTTTATTTGTCCATTTTTTGGCCACTCTTGACTGCTTTTGGCCCATTTTAGTCACTTTTCCATCTTTTCTTGCCACTTTTGGACCATTTTTGGTTACCTTATATGCCTCCACTCACTCGTCAAAAAGAAAACCACGTTGCGGACCAGACCACTTTGGGTCGACGGCCCACCGGGACGATGCCCTGTATGCCAGATGGCCAGTCCACCCCTTTATATCACTATTTTGAGGAAAAATAGCAAGAGTTTTGGTCCATATCGCCCAGTCCTAGTTGTACCTTTTGCTTCAGGGGGCTCAGTAATGAAGCCATCATTAAAAGTCGCTCTCACACACACACTCACCAGCTGAAAATGTACTGATTGTTATCATTTGAATCCATCAATCACACTATTTTTCTCTTTTTTTTTTCTTTTTTCTAGAAAAGACACATATTTAGCTATTTCAAACATGCACACACATACACGTTGCCCTTTTACTCAGTGTTTCTGGTTGCTGCTAGGCCTAAAACGTCCGTCTGCAGTAACTGAGCAGTCGTCATCTCTCCGCAGCACAGAACTGAATGTTAACATGCCAGAAAGCAGGTTGTAGTTGAAACAATTCTTTTTACTTCTCTTTTTTTTTAAAATTTTTTATTCACCCTCTGCACAGCTGACGCAGGGTCGCACGCTGCATTTCTGATCCGTGTACAGTGAAACCGTTTTAGCTCCGTACGCTAACCCCGTTGTAAAGATCGTGGGCTGAACGTTTTCGTCCCTCGCACGCGTAACCATTTAATAATGGTGATGGTGTTTCAGTGAAGGCCGCTTTAACGTGCCGATGCGTCCATTATCTACGCTCAATGCTAAACAGTTATACCTGTATATAGCAACGCTAACATATCCAGGGCATTGTACGAAACACAACACCACCTGTCTATTATTACAAAGTATTTTTACACCAACAGTACCTCTATACATCTCACTTTACTTTCTTTCAAACACACGTCCGACTCAAGGCCTTGCGAAAGGGAGACAGAGAGCCATAGAAAAAAAAATAAAAAAGACTTCAAATCAGGAAATAGATGAACTCTTAACAATTAGTGCTGTTGTTTAAAAAAAAAAAAGTAAACTAACAAAACAGAAATTTTCCTGTGATATGTTTTTTTTTTTAACCCCACTTTGATAAATAAAAACTAATTTCACTCATAGTTTTTTGTACATTGATTCTTTAGTTGAGAAAATGACTTATTTTCGCTCGTTTGCTGGTTTGTGTTTGATAAAGGTAGGCGTGTTGAATACATTAGAATGTTTTTAAACATGTTCGTCTCGTGAAGTACATATACAATTTTAAGAGTCGACGGGGAAAAAAAAAAAAAGTGTATGTGAAAGCTCACTGTGGTCAAAAAAGAAATTAAAAGAAAGAAAAGAAAAAAGATTTCGGCAGGAGGAATAATAGCGAGGCAGGCAAACCCGGAGGAGATTCTTCTTGGATTATATACAAGTGACCAAAGCAGAGTGCAGAGAAAACATTAACTATAAGAAGTATTCAAGCGGTTACATTTTAGTAGCACTTACTATCAAACTTCTTGTTTTATTTCAAATATGTATTTTGTAAAGTTCTAAGCTTTGGATTCCGTGTATATTGCTGTGAGAAGTTTTTTTTTGGTCACTTTAAGATAGAAGAGTTTAATAGAAAGAAAGAAAAAGCTGATTCTCTATGTAAAAGTAAATTTACCAGAGCTTGACAGATTTGCACTACCCTGCTATTGGTTGATATAGTCTATTTTGTATAAAATACATGCAAATATTATCTTTAAAGATTAAGGGCAGATCATGTTCCATTGGTATAGATGGCTATGGCTTTCACTGAAGTCTGTTTTGTTCGTATTTCAGTTATGCAAATGTAATCTGATGTACAAAAAAAAAAAAAGGTAAACACAATATATACAATGTTTGTTTTAAAAAGAAAAACAATAGTTTGTATTCCTTCTGTATTACACCTTTTCTGTAGTCAGTGTCAATATTTTCATCTCTTTGATTAAATGTTGACTTAAGTTATCCGTGTTGTTCTTTGAAATCTGTTTCGGCTTCTTTGTCGGAGGATTTTTTTTTTTTTTGGTTTTGTTTTTTTGTCATCGCTGGTTGGAAATTGAGATCTGGAAGAACTGATTTCCTTTTAGTTCAATTACCTTATACAATAAAGTTTCCTGTTTTTCAACACACAAGCTGCAGTTGTTTGGTTTTATTTCACAAAAAAAAAAAAAAACAACACAGTGGAACTTTTTGTGAAACATTTGCAACTTTTGATTCAAGATTAAAGTCAAAGGCCAGGAAAGATGCAATAAGTGACATTTTGATAAAAGACTAATGCGCAATAGCTTTTACAGCAGAAGGAAAAATGTCAACAAAAGGAGTCAAAAAATCAACCAGTATTCATAAATGTCACTTTTTTCCCTTAAAACTCATAAAAGATGGCATAAAATGTGCAATAACATATTTTAGAACAGTAATATAAGACAAAACAAAAAATGTAAGGGGGGAATTTTTGCATTCTCCACCCCATTATGACATTGGGCGCGCCCCACAGTTTGAGAACCACTGCTTTACATTGAAAATTAACCAATCAAGCAGTGGGTTGCCACATTGCACACGAATGTACTATTCTTTACAAACTATTTGAGTATATACTGTCTACTATATACTATAAGTATGATTAGAAGGAGTAGGATGATGACCGCTCCAACTAAAGTATACTGCCAAGTTTCCCAAGATGCATTTGGAATCTACAACGCAAAAAAAACCTGAAGCCCACCGAGGCTAAATATCTGTTGCTTCGCCACCTTTGAAAGTTCTGAAAACATTTTAAGCGAGAAAGTGACCAAGTAGAAAATCAACATGTGGTCATTTGATCCATAAAACTCGCGTATACACATTTCATTTCGACATTTTTGAGATTTTCGGAGACCCTCCATTGTGCTACTGTCAAAACTTCCGGAGAACTTCAAAACAAGAGTGTTGAAAAAGAGTGTTTGCTACTGATAGTAAATTTACAATACTGTTTTTTAAAGTCCCAAAACACTCGACAATATCCGCCCTAACACATCTTAGGGGTTTATTGTCTTGCCCTAGGACCTAGGTTCCCAAAGTGGGGTACGGGAACCCCCAGGGATACGCAAATTCTCATAAGGGGTACGTGAATAAAAAAAAAAAAAAAAAAAAACATTGATTAATGTCCCCAAGTTTGTACCTTACACAACGTATAAATATAACAAAGTATGTAAGGCGCCAACAATATCCAAGCAAAAAGTGACATATCAGTCCTTGCAGGATTTGCTCTTTCAAATTTCCTTAATTTTGTGACCAATTTTTATTTAATTTGTGGAAATTCTGTTAAATAATCGCAGGAAAATTGACTTTTTTTGAACAATTTTATATCTAAAATGACTGCAGTTATGGGAAAAAAGAAAACTAAATTTGTGTATTTAGATATCTGAGATATACTATAGCTGATTTATCTACAACTGAATTATTTGGTAATTCATAATTTAGGTTTTTTTCTGTCTTTTTAACTTTCTCCAGCAGGCCGAATTTAATGGTCTGATGCTGCGTTCACACCGGATGCATCACGAAATGTTCGTACGTTCAGATTACATACAAAGTCAATGGATAGATGCGTACCAGATGCAAAATATTTCCAGTGCAGCAGTGCGGTCCGATCCGCACGTCAAGTGCGTTGGCCGTGCGAGCGCGCTCCCAATTTCACGCATATCCGCAAGAGTTCAAACTATTGAACTCCTGCGGCTGTTTCGCATGACAAAAGCCAATCAGAGTCTTTGTTGACGATGACGTCAGGCTGTCGGTGGGCGGGGCTTCGCCTCAGACGTGCGTATGAAGCGAATTGGGGACTTTTTTTTAATCCTGCGAACCCTGTAGTACGTTTCGCGCGGCAAGACACGTCCGGTGCCGCAGAAGACGCATTCAGTGTGAACGCAGCATAAAGGGCCAGATTTGTGCTGTAGGACTACGTTGTATATGACTTTACATTATTATGTTTTAAGTTTGCAGGAGTAGGGGGTAGATGGCTTCAGATTAAATGTCTGAAGGGGTACGGGACTATGAAAAGTTTGGGAACCACTGCCCTAGGACACTTCGATAGTTTTAGAATTGAAACGCCAACCTCTCCATGAGAAGACAAACCCTTTTTACCATCTGAGTGATGGTCACCCATGTGTATTTGCATTAAAAAAATAAATAAATATTAGCTAAAACTTTGAGTAATCTTTACAATTCTTTAGGATTTTTTCAAATGATCAAACACTGTTCAATAACTTGAATTAAAAAATAATAATATAAGAAACAATATAAGTACAGATAACTTGAAAATAAAATTCTTTGAATTGAAGATTATTAGGAAAACATGACTTTTTCTTCTTTTTGCACATCAAATAAAATAAAAACAAAACTAGATTAAATGTTTGTATTTTTATGATGTAAATCACGTTTTCATCTTTCACTCACTCCTTTACTTTTTCTTTCCCATCTGTTTCCTGTGGTCACTAATCAAGAACAAAAGAACAGCGTTTGGCAATAAATGACACAGAACAGAGCGTATTGGGCGTCCCTGCTTTAAGCAACACATGAAACCAGCAACTTTTGAGTAGTTGTCTTTTATTCTTCACTCACCACTTTAAAAAAAAAAAAAAAAAAAAAAAATATGTGAAAGAATCATTAAGGCTGTCGATAAACTTAAAGAATACAAAAATCTGGGCAACATAGAAGGTATTCAGGAATTAAGTTAGTAGTATACTAAAAAATACAAAATATAACATTTCATACTTAAAAAAAAAATTATACCTTATCAAATGCTGAGTGATTATGTACAATATCAATAAAACACATCCAAACAGTTCAGGTTGGTTTTCTTAAGAAAGTCTCTTAAATAAGAAAATTCAATATAAACAAAGTAGTCTCATTTCACATTTTACACTCTCTCATTTGATTCTTGTGGTCATGTTTGTTCAGGATTCGGTGAAGTGAAAAGTCTTAACAGAGAGACAATGAATGAGTGATTTCAGGAACATTTTTCATTGGTTATGGTTTTTAGAGAGACCCCAGAGCAGACCAGTGCTTAAAATGAACCTACCACTATCCTAAGATTTTATAAATCAAGTACATTTCCTGTGCTTTTTCTATGCATTTCTATGGCAGTGCCTTTGTAATCGAGCATTTATTTAGCATTGGAGTTACGTTAAGACTAAAATTGCACAAAAATGCCCATTTAAGATTATACCAGGGAGGAAAGACAACAAAATATACAGAAATTTAAATTTAAAAACAACTTAATTATTATGGGGCTTTGCTTTCTTTGTTAGGGAGAGGAAATAAAAGACAAAAAGGCAAAAACTGACCTTTTAACCAAAGGTTTTTCTGGAGAACTCTCTGTTACTGATCTGCCCTGGGGCTCGGCGACATTGGTCAGGTTGATTCTTGTCCCAGAGAATCATCTTACAGTCACTGCAAATAATGCTTACAGCCTCATATTATACAACAACTCCATGCAAAGGATTTCCATTAGCTTTACAATTCCCAGTAGAATTCACAATATTTCAAACAAACAGGAAGATGAAAACGGCTGCTGCTCTCTCGCCGTTTCAATTTCAAACCTTCACAACTAAAAAAAAAAAAAATAATACTCTTATTTTATTTCTGCTCCCATGGATTATTTTCCATTCATTGTTATATCATTGTGAGAAGTTTGAGCTTGTTTTGTCTCAACCTGCTATGAATCATTTTCATACAATTGGTTCGGCTTGGTCCAGTTTCAACTTCCAATAAAACGACACCCACCTCAGGAAGGATGGGTCAAAAATTAGGAGAGTTCTACATTCAACTATAGAAACTCCACATAGTTCTCAGGAATCAGTCCCGTCCGGTTGTCCAGAGTCCCCTCCAACCAGCCGGGCTCCCTGGAGGAGTGAACTAAGGAAAGAAAAAAGAAGGAAAATATATATTTTTTTAATTGGGAAAACTCATTTCAGCAAAAGTCACAAGTTTAGTTTAATGCCATTTGACATTTTTTTTTTCTTTTTTAGGAAAATATGACTAAATATGACTTTTTTTACCTTGTCTGCATATGCTGTCAAAGGTCAAGTGCAATCTTTTCACGACAGCTATGCATGTTTTATCATTACAATGAAGTAAATACAATTATTTTATTGCATAGTTGTGACCATCACCAGTTCCCCCTAATGAAGGGTAAGAAACACTTTATTTAAAGGCAGGATATAAAATGAAAGGGCAGTGTTACACCTAGGTGAAGGGAACACGGGAGAGAGAGTCAGGGTAGGACAATGGAAGAAGTGTGTATGGATCAACTATTTTGATTGTGCTGAAAGTGCAATGTGATGCTATAATTGTGCGTATTGTGTTGTGTCATATTTCAACTGTGCACTTCATGGAAACATGTTTCTGTTGTAAATGCTGATCAACATCAACAGCTGATCCATATTCAAATATTTTGAATCTGAATTGATGTGGAGTAGGTTGGTTCACAATATAATGGTAGAAAAAAAAGTTTTTCCAAATTTTGCCAGATCGCATTTTGCCTTGTTTCTATTGAAATTTTGAACGGTTGGCAACACTGTGGCTGACCTACCCATGCTAAAGACCCATCCCCTGTACTAACGTGCTGTTGTACTGAATTGTATGTTGTGTTTGTTGATTTCTGTCGCAATGTTGCTGAAGAGTTTTTTTTCATGATCCCAAACTCTGCACCTCTCTACAAGGGCCTAGTTTGGTTTTGACCTTTTTTTTTTACCTCTTTACCCTTTGTTTTATCCCATTTCTCATCTAAATAAGGGGCGCCGCCCTTGTGGCGAACCGCAGTTCTCCCACTCCTGTGCTCCCATGTTAAGTTATAAATGTTATGTGATTGTCATTTCATGTTTTCTTGCACAGGATGAAACTGAAATGTAATTTTGTTACTCTGTAACGTGCAATGACAAATAACCTCAACTCAACTCAACATCTGCACCACAAATTTATCAAATATAATGTCCGTTTTAATGCTCAACCAAAGAATTCACAGATATCAGAAACTTGAACCATATAAAGGTAAGTACGGTCATTAATAGTTTCTCCCTGTAATCTATACTAAATGAGTAAGAACATTGGAACAGTTCAGACACTACTCCTGAAAATAGAAAAAACGTCAACCTTGTGAAAAAGTGTGCCACTCCTAAACGTGAAGCGATTGACTCCATTTTTTGGTACAGATTCAATTCAATTCAACTTTATTTATATAGCGCAAATTACAAACAAGTTATCTCAAAGCGCTTAACAAAAAAATAGAGTCCATAGTAAGAAAGAAAGAACCCAACAAGATCTTACAAGAAATGCTTACAATGTCAATATGAACATGGCAAAAAGCGATCTGGCAAAATTTGGTGAAAAGTAATTTTATGAACCACCCTAATGTGGAATGATGGAGAAAGACAGCAGCAGGATTTTTGACCTGATTTACTTTTGTTTTTTTCTCGTCCTTTTTTTAACGTTAAGTGAAATATCTCTGTTAGTGTGCTTGAGGGATGAATGTGTGCCTCAAAGTTGGATAGATGGGCATTATGTTGTGTAATTAAGCGTGGTGACACTGGAATAAATAATGAAAACGGATTATTGGGTTCTAAAAGCACAGTTGTCTGAAAATTCTCCATAACACAACTTTATAAAATCAAAAGCAGTTACAAACCATTAGAAAAGTGGTTTGTTTATATTGGAAATCCAAATTATGTTTGGTAACATATTCTATGTCGGTCAAAATGACTGCTTTAGAGAAAACAATGTGATGGTTAGAGTCTGAGCTGCAGTGAGAGAGCCTTCGACCTCAGTTAGCCTCGGGCACAGAGCTGTAAAGGGACCACTTCAAGGATTAAATGTCCCCAAGGTCACATTTTGAACCTGAGGGCTCGGATGACACTGCTCCACGTTACGTAACCCTCAATTGTCTTCATGCAGCTAAATCTATTTCCAGTGTAGGAAAGGAACTGTGCTGTTGACCCATGTCACAGAGGAAAAAGGGATGAATCTCTTAGAAAACTGTTTTATAAGAGAGAAAATTAGCTTTATTTTAGTCATAACTTGATTTGAATGTTGGGCCAAAAAGTGTCTGATTAGATTTCATGTATTATAACCAGGAAAAAAGAAGTCGAGGGTATAGGTTGGCTTTCTCTTAACAGTGACTATTGCTTTCATTATCACTCACCGTTTTCAAAGATGGTTCCTGCGATGAAGGACAGCTCAGAGTCGTGCTCGGCTTTGCAAGCGTACAATGCCCGAGCCTTCCTGCCTGCAACGCTGCAGAAGCACGGAGAAGGATTTCAGATCTTAACCTAAATAATAAAGCTCATCTCCATTCTGAAACATGTCAGGTGGGCATAAACACTACTAAAATGAACATGTTATTATCAATAATAATGCAAAAAAAAAACACATCATGCAGTTTGATTTAAATCTAAACCTAGTTCATGTTGTCGTCATATTAGTGTATTTAATATTAATCAAAGTGAGCAATAAATTGATCTTGTATTGTAGCAGGACTTCACTTGCCAGTCTCAGTCGTGCACCGTGTGAATGTGTATATATTTTCAAAATTAAAAGACAATTAAAGCTTTAACATCAATTGTAATATGTAATGTACTGTAAACTTCTTAATACATTACTCAAACATTTAAATTGTGAATAAATGTTTGTACCTATAACAGGAGACATTTGATTAAGTTTGGTTTTCAAATATGTTTCTGAAAGAAAAATATAAAATCTTTTTTTTAATTATTCTAAATAATAATAATAAATAGAATACAATTAAAAATGAATTAAAAAAAATCTTAAAGCAGCATTTTTTTTTTAATCAAATAAATCTATAGCGTAGGCCTCAAAAAAAAAAAGAAGATGTAAAAGACCGAAATTGAAACTCAACACAATTTGTTGACATTTGTGCATTGCATTGTGGGATGTGAAGTTCCGTAAAGGGATGCATAGAATTTACACATTTTGAGCAAATTGTCTTTGATTTACTGATTTATAAACTATGTCTTTATTTATTTACACATTTTTTGTGGGTAGCAGATTTAATATATTCCAAACATTTTTTTTTTATTTAATACTTGGAAAAACAAATTTAAAATAAACCAAACATATTACTACTTTCAATTTAATGAATTAATAACTTTATAATATTGGTACTGATGTGGTTTTATCAATATAACACATATTTGCTATTATAACAATCTTATAGAAACATTAACATTGGCTTCAATCACTTCCATGAGTCATGTGACACTTCTTGTGTCACATGACTCATATACGGTCCTAAACTACAGTCAGCTGCTGTCAACAGAGGCGAGCCGCCACTAAATCCTTCTACCAACAATGTGGACCAACCTGACAGGAGACGAGTCGCTGGAGGCGGACGACGGCGGCTGAGGACTTGATGGTGCTGAGAACATCGGCCATGAGGGAGAGCGTGGGGAAGTGGGACTGGGAGATGTGACGCTGCAGGGCAAACGGAACCAATATGACTCAATCAGATCATATCAAAAGTAGTAATGATTATGTGGTTTTTAACCCGTATGAATAATGAAGAGCAGGTTCGAATTGTTCCTGTAACTAAATGGTCTCACCTGGTCGTCATGCTGCCACGGGTCTTTGGATTCAACCTAGAAAAACAAAATACAAACAAAGCTTTGAGTGTTTGAGGATCATTTACTTTCTTACTTATTACTTGATGACAGTTTTACTTTTACATTGTTAGATTTACCTTTGTTTGTCTTTGAGAAAAGAGCCCTCAGTTGTGTGCTATTATATAAATTTAAGAAATGTCATTTTCTTCTCGACAATTGAAAAATATTACCAAATACTAAGGAAATAGACAAGTTCTTCTAGTTCTAATTTAAAGCCCTTGGTTTATTTTGATTGAAGTTTAGGAGTAACATGGAAAATACAGTCAGAAATCAGCAACAAATAACTCTTAAATACAAGAATCCCAGCTCTCTATAGAACTATCGAGAAATAGAGCAGTAATATGGGGAGTTAAGGCAAAACAGCACCAAATACCAGCTAACAGCTAACAAGCTTTTCCTTCTAAACCTGAGAAGCTTTTTCCACAGTGGGGGGCCACAAAAACTTGACCGTCTGAACCAATGGCCACGGTATTAGCTTTCTTGTCAGTATTTAGAAAGATTAGCAATCCAAACATTATTACTGGAAAAAAATAAACAAATCTTTTTTTCTTTTCACTTTTTACTGTAATGTGTGTTTGGAGTAATACAGTGCATATTTGTTGTTGTTTTGTTTGTTTTTGTTTATTAAACAGTCATTTTGTTTATTTTATTGTTGTTTTGCATATATGTGGAGTGAATTTGTGTATTTAAATTGTTGTTCTGCATCTTTTTGGAGTAATTTTGTAAATGAAGTGCTCATTTTGTGTTTTTCATTGTTGTTTTGCATCTTTTTGCAGTGAACAAGTATATTTATCCCCCATTTTTTGTATTCTGTTGTTTTGTATCTTTTTGGAGTAATTTTGTGTATTTAACTGTAATTTTGTGGTTTATTTTTTTTTGTTGTTTTGTGTGTTTTGGGATCAATTTGGTCTATTTTTTTTTGTTGTTTTTTTAATCATGCTGTGTATTTATCAGTCTTTTTGTGTTTTCATTAATGTATTTTGTGTGTTTTTTTAATTAGTTATCTGCTCTAAGCTTTTCAAATGGAAATTTGAATCTTTTTGTTTAAAATACAAACAAATACAAAAATGTCAGTCTTGTTTAATCCAAATATACTGGCTAGCTTTAAGGTGTGAAATGGCATCTGAGATTATGGAATAATAAAGAGCATAAAAAATGATTTGTGACAGGAGGCTGGAAGCATGGACCCACTGCAGGGATTCTTTACCACAAAAGATAAAACAAAAACAAAGTAAGATGCATTTAATCATTTTTTTAATAAAAGAAAATTGCAATTAATAGGCTATGATGAACTATCATCCCAAAATCATGAAAGAAATTATATTACTCTCATTATAATATATTACGCGAGCACATGCAGCGGCCAGGCACCCTTCAGTCACAAGCAAAACACAGTTTCTTTCCCTGTGCTGTAGACAATGTGCTAACGCACTGACACTGAGAGTGCACGGATAAACATACTGTGTCTCAGGTTTTAACATCTGTGCCTTTTACTGTTGAGCCTTTTAGCCGCTACTTTTAACATAGCTTTTTATTTATTACTTTTTTACTTCTATTAATAACCACATAGGTTTTAGAGTATTTTAACATTTCTGCTGTTTGATGACTTGCTGCTGCCGACAAGATTTCGTTGTATTGTTCTCAGTGCAATGACAATAAAGCTTTCAATTCAATACTCAATCCTTCTCCTCCCTCCCATAACATAAACTGACTCATATTTTAAACATAATTGTATTTTCTGCTCTTACTAAGACATGGTAACCATGGAAACAGAACTTTATTTAACAGTGGCATTTTGTATATTATGGTCTGACCTTGTGTGTGACTTATCCAATGCAGCACACACACACACACACGCACACAGTGGTGTTATTACGAAAACTGATGAATGGGTTTAGTGTTGTTGCCCTCCAAGTGGTAAAACTCAATCAATACTATTGGTCGTGACATGGACAAATAGGAAAACACAATTTCAGAGACGAGTTCATTCATTCATAACCTTGGTAACACAAATGACTGAAAACATCATGACCCCAAAGATAATATCGACATGTTGAGAAGACACACGAGCACAAGAATGAACCATTAACCAAATCAAAATCAACATCTTCTTGTTTCACAATAAAACCTGAATATTGTGCACTTATTTATTTATTTTTTTACTAGTTAGTTAAAAGACTAGACAACTCTCTCATGGTTTTAACGTTTAAATGAACAAAGCCGGATTAAAAAACTGTGACAAGTCAAAGTGCTCACTCTCATCCTCCTTTCCACTCTCACTAAATCTTTCAGCCTCTGTTTAACTCACTTGTTATCATGGTCAGACATGTTGGGAGGGATTTTAGCTGCCAGTCAAGAGAGTTCCATAGGGTTACACAAAAAAAATCAAAGTTAATCACTGGTTTTCAGCTAAGACTTATTATCTGACAGCTGATTTATTTACACTAAGGCCATCACTCTTCATCTCACTGACGGGTCATTAGTTTAACTCACCCACGTATGACAAAACAAAAGCATGTGTGGAAG
This sequence comes from Gouania willdenowi, assembly GCF_900634775.1. Classification (NCBI taxonomy): domain Eukaryota; kingdom Metazoa; phylum Chordata; class Actinopteri; order Blenniiformes; family Gobiesocidae; genus Gouania; species Gouania willdenowi. Next base: position 10,409,784 of record NC_041057.1, on the reverse strand, counting down.
GACACGCTGAGTGCAAACCCACGCCATGATTAGACTGTATAGGACAAAAAGGGTTAACGCTTGTTGAAATGAAAAATGTTATGTGATGCACGTGTGTGTGTGCGCGTGGAAGCAGAAATGTATCGTCTGAAGACTAAAGGCCTGTTTCAAAATAAAAGTGTCCAAACCATTACCTCGAAATATCTGGAAAGCTCAAAATTCTGTTGCATTGAATTATTCAAGTAAATCGCTGGGCTTGTAATCGGAGGGTTGCCGGTTCAAGCCTCATCTGGGCCATCACTGTGGGATGTTGAGTAAGTCCCTTAACCCCGAACTGCTCCCCAGGCGCCGCAAAAATGGCTGCCCACTGCTCCTCAGGGATGGGTTAAATGCAGAGGACAAATTCCATATATGTAACAACATATAACATACAACATGTAACATTACATGGCCAATTAAAGGCGAAAGCCCCGATTTAATCTTAAAACCATCTTTCATTTTTTTGAATTAATATTATTTTTCAAAAGCACATCACACACAACAAATATCAAATAACTGTATCCTAACTAAAACTTTCTAGTTCAAATTAAATATATATACTATGAGGTGGCGCACTTGTCACTTGGTGCACCTTTAATAAAACATGATCAAAAACTAAAGAAAAAAAAAAATTGTGATATCAAAACAGGGTCGCGACCCGAAAAAGATTGGGAACCTCGGCATTAACTCATTCAGTGCCAACCATTTTCAGATTTTCTACCCCCCTCAGTGCCAGCCGTTTTTGAGCATTTTGACTGATTTTAAAGACCCACAGAATATTTTCTACTATGACAATCTGAAATCTGACACCATCTGAAAGATTGAAGCCTCTACTTTCATCAAAAAAAATAATTTGTTTCTGGCTCGTTTCGTTCTTTGGTAATCAGCCGTTGAATAGAGCAAGTTTTACACAAATTTTCAGTTTCAGAGCAAAAAGCTGAGAAAACAGGCTTTTTCTAAAAAAAAACCCTGTCAGTGACTTTAAAGCTATTTTTTTGCTTTAGAGACAACTCCAATATCTGAACACTGTTTCCTTATATAAAACAAAACAAAACAAAAAAACACTAAGACAGGGCTTTTGATGGCAAAATTATTATTATTTTGCTATCTGGGTCAGAGTTGAATGGATTTCTTACTGTATTTTGGCGTTCCTCCAAGTCAGTCTGCACACACGCAACTTCATCTTCCTCCCGGACATACAGTGTGTCACTGCGTTTCCCGTTTTTTTATCACCATCGCCACACTATCCATGAGTTCCGCACATGCTCTGGTCGAGTGTTTCGCTGCTGTGTGCTGCTGGGAACGTCAATTCTCGTACGTAGCGCCATTTTCTGTCTCGTAAATGCCTTTCCTCCTCTCCCTCTTAGCTCTGCTGAGCATGGATGATCTCTCATCTAAAGGTGCGCTGCTACCTCCTACTTGTCACCTATTATTTTGCTATCTGGCTCACAGGCTGGGGTTATTTTGTACCCCCCCTCCCTCCTCCCTACACGCAGCGATGACCCGTTTGGCCCTGTTAGTTGATGGTTTTATCTCATCATCGCAACAATATCAATAATCCACTCAGGTCCATACATGTTCTGTTAGTATGTGGTGCTGTGAGCTGCTGGATACATCACAATATCACTCCGTAGCGCCATAATCTCACTCGTTCCTGCTTCTTCCTCCTTTGCTGGGTAGCATCAGTGGCTAATCTCTCATCTAAAGGTGTACTGCTGCCATCTTCAGGGCACAGTTGGGCACTACAACAAACCCACAGGTTAGATATTGATGAGGGGCCTCCACCAGGGTGCTTTCTAGTAATCCCCGTGAAAAAAACGCAAATGACGAGTTATCTCGTCAATGGCACTGAGTGAGTTAAGAAAAAAAAAAAAAAAGCTTTTGTTTTCCAACCACAAAACATTCCACATCTGAATTTTATTTTACTTTTCTGCAACACAAATCATGTCTAAATATCTTGTTTACCTGTATATTTCAACAGCAACAGTTTAAAACTTTGATCTAAATTTTCTAGTCTTATTTTCTTATTTCAAACCCAACATTGCCAGGACAATGTTAACCAAGAGGTGAGTTTTTACAAGGTGACATGGAGAACTTGAGTTTACCAAACAAAGATTAAAGAGTGAGGGATTCACTGATGAAATCTGCACATTTCTTAAGGAAAAAAAGAGGAAAAATAAGAAAAACCAAAAATCAAGATGGAATAAATTATTGATGTTCATCAAAAGTCTTCTAGAGACAAAACATATATTCCCTAAAATGAAGGCCAGATGCTTGTATTAGATTTGTTGCCAGGATCTTGGAAACATGAGCGTTTTCTTTCTTTTCCTGTGGTTACTTCAGATTCACACTTCACTGAAAACTCAAGTCAAATCACTTTGGAAATACTCTCTCCTTCCTGCTGCATAATGCATTCTTTGTGGCTTGTCGAGCAGCAATCAAATGGAAAGAGAAACCACTCAAAGGTTAATTTTAAATGTGAAACTACTTTATTTCATATGTCTGCTCCCACAGAGCTGGTGGGAGTTTGACTACTGCCATTTTTTTTAAGTTTTTTTGTTGCTGATAAAATAAAAATGAAACCAGCACAGAGAAATACATTTTAAGATGGAGTTAAATTGTCTCTTAAAAAAGTAGTTTTTGTTCTGGAGTAATATAGTGTATATTTGTTGTTTTGCATGTTTTTGTAGTCATTTTGTGAATCAAGCAATTCATTTATCTATTTTTTTGGAGTAATTGTGTGTATATAACTGTATTTTTGTGGTTTATTTATTATTGTTTGTGTGATTTGGGAGTCATTTTGTGAATTAAGCTGTTCATTTGGGTTTTTTTAATTGTCGTTTTGCATTTTTTTCCAAGTAATTTTGTGTATTTAACTGTAGTTTTGTGGTTTATTATTTATTTGTGTATGTTGTTGTTGTTTTTCATTTTTTTTAGTCACGTGCATTTATTTGTCATTTTGTGTAATTATCTGTAAAAAAAAAAAAAAGTAATTTTCCCCAAAAGTACACATGCACAGTTAAGTTGCACGCCAAACCATTCATGTAAAGCGAGCACCAATAAAATCAATAAAATATAGAAGGAAAACAAAGCTTTTAGCATGTCATTAACATGATTAGAACATGATCAGGCTAACTCTTTCATATATTATCATCAGCACATGTACCCTGTTCCACCACAGTTGAGAGCAAAGACGAGCTTGTTATACAAGATGCCACCACCATTAGATTCAGGTAACCAGGCACTGACGGGATGTTATCCAGGGTTATTGTGCGTCCTACTCACAGTGAGCTTGGTCGTATCTGTGGTTTGTCCTGTTCTCCATCGTTACTGGTCAGACTGTGTCTGGGTGTTCGTCCTTGGCTGCTGCTGCTGCTACTGCTGCAGCTGCCGCCGCTGCTGCTGTTGCTGTTGCTGTTTGCAGAAGAAGGAACTGACTTCTGCAGCTCAGTGGTTGTGGTGTTGACAAAACTGTTCCTGTTTTCACCTATGAGTATGAAAGCAGGTTCAGACAAACCTTGCGCTATCTGATAATGGTTCTCAAAAAGCATGCAGGATATCTAAACATATGTAATGCACTACTATTTAATGCAGCAATATCAATACTGCATTGAATGCTAGCACAATGTTACCTCAGCTGATTAATTGCTGCCACTTTATGTTGAAACTCTCCAACACATTGTTTATGTTACACAGAGCAGTTTCTAGCTTTGTGAGGGCCCTATGCAAGATCATTCATTTTTCCACAAACTGCTGAATGATAGTACCTGTCAATGACATCACACACTGTGGAACTCTAGGGTCCAATGATTTTGACCTAATAATTCTCAAAAATACTCACCTCAGCTTATAATAGCAGTTTATTTGATTCTAAGCGCCTAATTTTATTCCATTTTTTTGAGCATTTAGGGATAATGGAATAATTTTATTATTCTAAGATGAAGCTGATGACTCGGCATAGTCTGCCTATAGCTAGAAACACCTATTGATCTTTAATAACCGTTCTCCTTTCATTAAGATTATGTAACTTCACATCATACAAAAAACTAATATAGCAAGATCCAACCGTTATGCTTCCTCTATGCATAAAAGACTGCAAAAGACTGAAAAAAACATATTCAGAGATGGGAATTGAAAAAAGACGGGTTACAAAAATGGACTCAAAAGTCGAACAAATTGCAGTGTTGTGAGACTAAAAGCTATATCTCAATCATTAATTAATTCATTCATTCATTCATTCATTCAAATGACCTCTTTAGTATTCTCATCATTTAAATTCAGACTAAAGTCACCATGTATGTCACTATGTTGGAAGAGGGTTTTTAAAAAATCTGCGAATAAGCATGCCATGAATGGCTAGAATGTAAGATGAATGGTAGAATATTATGAATTACAGATTATTATTAGTAGTAGTATTACATGGATTCTTGTTATTTATGGAATCGATTTGTAATGATGAAATGTGATTGCTGACTCACCCTTCAGAGAATGTGTTGGTGTGTGGAAAAGTGTCAGCGGCCTCTCGCTGCAGGACGGGGCTTTGTTCTCTGTGCTTCTCCTCCTGGGCAGGTTGAGTTGCATGTTGGATGACCCCCCTGCAGAGCTTGGAACGTCTCTGAATATCTGCACAAACAAGTCGTGCAAGTTGGAGCACTGTCGCGTCACAGCGATGTATTACAAACCGTATAAATCAGTCAATCACAATTTATGGAACAATACTGATGCATACAAATACTGTGTAATACAATGACAGGTTGTGATATTGCATGATATAAAAAATGCAAAACCAGCCTGATTTGATGACTTGAGTTTCATACACAAATCACCCTTTACCAGCGTAATAATGCTTTTAAATAATGCAAACACATGCAGTCACCCTTCTTGTGCAAATCTCTCACAGTTTCTCACGTTTTACACATAGCTTGAAAAACCACATTCCACATTTGTTGTTTTGATACCTAAATATAATTTCCCTAATGCTTGTTTTCTTTTCTTTTCTATTCTTTTCTTTTCTTCTTTTGTTCTATTCAATTCATTCCAATCTAATTATAAATGCTTTCTTGGAAGTCTAACTGGTTGTGAGAGAGAAACCAGCTTGTGTGTGTGTGTTCATGCATTCAACACATACTTCTCTAATCTGAAATGTAAATACAGGCATGGCGCTGTGGCAAATACACCTTTTTGTCTGCATTTGATTAAACCATTCAAATGACAACAAACAATGCAGTGGCGAAAGTCAAGGCTGTTGTCATGGCGACACTCTAAACAGCTGGACTTGCGTCTACAGAGAGAAAGCAGTTTTGAAATGTATTTAGGATTGATGTGAAATCCCCAACAGGTGTAAGTTCAAATAGAGTTTCAATGCTTCTAGTACTGTTTAAACAAATGCTTTGCGTTGATACTGGTATAATACCAAGGCTAAATCCAACAGATTAACTTAATCCTGATGCTCTGTGCATTCATCATCCGTCTTCTTACTTTCTCGTGGTGCTCGATGAGGATCTCTACCACAATGTTTTGGAACTTGATATCCATGATCGCTGCCACCGTCTCCTCCTGTGGACGGAGCAAGGTAGGCCCAAAAACCACGCCCAGATTGGCAATGGTCATCAGGTTCTGCAGGTGGTGGCTGGCCACACTGTGAAGGCAAGGAGATAAAGAGAAAAGATACACCGCAGTTAATCCGAATTAAAAGCATGCACTGTGAAAAGCTTTAATGCTCTACTAGAGATTTATGTTGTAATCAACAATGATATAATGATTTAGCATCAAGCCATGAAAACCTCTCAATGCTTTCCTCTGCAAAGTTGGTCAATTACAGACACACATAATCAATCCTACCATCGATTTCAGATTAATAAGGTTTTTGAACAGTAAGAGACATGAGTGCATGTGAAGGGAGAACATCTCATATATGATGTACGGTACATGTTTTGAGCTAATTTATTAGAGCAAGATTATACAATGACCTGGAATGTAACAAGACCCAAATTGTTCCATCCATCCATCCATCCATTTTCTTCTCCCTATCCGTTTCCGGGGCTCGGGGGCAGCACCTTTAGTAGGGATGCCCAGACTTCCCTCTCCCCGGCCACATCATTGAACTCTTCCAGGGGGATCCCGAGACATTCACAGGCCAGCCAAGAGACATATGGTCATAACTCAAAGCTCATGACCATAGGTGAGGGTAGGAATGTAGATCAACCTGTAAATCGAGAGCTTCGCTTTTCGGCTCAGCTCCCTCTTTACCACGACGGATCTGTGCAGACTCCGCATCACTGCGGAAGCTGCACTTCTGTTGATCTCTCACTCAATCCTTCCCGCGCTCGTGAATAAGACCCTGAGGTATTTGAACTCCTCCACTTGACCATTATTGACCAGTTGTAACATTTTGGGTTTTATTACTTTTTTGTTAAATAATAAATAGGGTCATTGTCACATTTCAGGCTCTAATATAATTCACAAATGACTTATTGTCAAAAGTGCTGTACAAATATTTCAGTCTCTCCTGACAAAAAGAAAACCTTTACATTGTGTTTTTAAAAACAACACCTAGCTTTAGCCTTAGGTGATAATGAGGTCATAAAGAGAGTCAGCACGTGGATTAGGATGATTAAGAAATATAGTTTGGGTTTAGCTTCAATTCAAACCAAAACTCCAGCTACTTTGTTGGCATTAGTTTATTGTCAAAGCCTTAAAAATTTATTATTAATAGTTACCCTCGATCCCATCAATAAACCACTGCTGGTTATGATTTTTGGTAGCTATAATCCATTAAGATCAAATAAATTGAATCCACATGTGGCCAAAAACTTTCACTGTAGCTTGTAATTATAATCCTGGGGATCCAGGAGACTTAAATGTGAGTTCAGAGAGAAGAAAAAAAGACACCAGTCAAGCAGCTTGAGAGGAAAATTGACCCATGAGCCAATAATGTTGTGCCCTGCTTCATTTGATTTAAAGGCTGCAGCAGCTTGTGGTTATATAACCGTCCTGATGTCACAAAGGTGTTTATTACTCATGTGTTTTATCTCTCATGTAAATTAAAACAGTGTTATTGTGAAAGCCAATTATTCCAATAAAAAAAAAATGCAGTAGTTGCCAAGTAATGGCCCAAACAATTAGAAATCTCACCAGAGCTGAACTTGATCATCTTTAGTGCTCATCAGTATTTGCCTTGCAAATAAGTACTGAGACAAAACGCTGAATTTCAATCAGTTGTTCAATCAAAAGGGTGACATGCATTCTATTATGTCCAAATAAGACTACATTTGGAATAACACATGTAAATTGGCTGATCTTTACAGAATGTTTGTACAGCAGATATAAAAGCTGCTATGGCACACAATAGGGCGGTATTTCTCTAATGGGGGTACGTGTACCCCTAGGGGTACGCAATGGCACTAAAGAGGGTACTTGAAAATTAACAAATACAAGTATCAGTCTTGGTCCCACCCCAGGCATGGGATGACCAGAAATTATACAAACTATAGAAATCAATCTATTCAGGAGCCACTAAATCAGTGTTTTTCAACCTTGGGGTCGGGACCCTATGTGGGGTCGCCTGAATTCTCTAAAAAATTAAAATAGATTTTTGAAACTATCTAATTATTATTTTATTATTATTAAAACTACACAAAATCTAAAGCAACTTTATTTCTATACTTTCACTTTGTGAAATAGAAATCTAGTTCATCTAAACTGCAGTCAAAACAAATATATCTAAGCTTAAAAACTAATTCTAGAAAAAAAAAATTATTTGGAGTCGACAGAAATTCGTGATATCAAAATTGGGTCACGATCCAAAAGAGGATGGGAACCACTGTGCTAAATACTGTTTTTTTCCACTTATTTACAAAATGGGATTCTTTAAAATGTGTGTTATCACTTGTTCATTCCATCACTATGCACTACATATGGAGTCAGTACTTGGATTCAGAAATGAGAAAACGGGCGTACTACTTGAGCCAAAAAAGTTTGAGAACCACTGCAGTAGGGCGTCGGCGTAGCAGATAAAAATGTAATTATTGGATAATGGATGTGAAAAAGTTTCAAAACAAACTCTTAAGTAGTGAAAGGAGGAGACAGGTAAAAGAGCACATGGAGTTAGGCTGTTGGCCACTGGATTAGTTTCTATTCTCAGTGCACACTGTATTAATACATGTGGTCAGGAGATTACACCAAGCACTTATCTCTTTGCAGGGATTTGGGACAACAGCAGTAAAGAAGAGGAAAACACTTAGCCGTACTTTGACATTGATACAAGTACTTGGGAACTCCTATATGTTTCTCCTTACTTGCCGAGATGTTTCATCAGCAACTCCAGCATCTGTCTGTTCTTCTCAGGGAGCCGATGCACCAAGCCATGGATCGCAGTCACTCTGGCCTCTGGGTTGTCCATTTCTGCACAAAAGGGGATTCAAAAAAAAAAAAACATTATCATAACTGCACCAGAAAAACTAATGAGGTGCACAAATGCACAGCGAGGACGATATTAGAAGGTAGACTTTTTGTCTTAGATTGTTATTAGCCTTTGCAAAAGGTTATAGACAGACAACACAGACAGACCTGTTGATGGATGGCTATATTAAGTCACAGCTGATGAGTCAGTCACTGGAGGGTTCAAAGCAGATTCATTAGATCAAGCCTCAGGCCCTGGGTGTCATCGCCCGTCTATACATCCACAAAAGGCTGAACGTCTTTCACTCATGCTCACTCTTGCTCTGAGTTTTCTGCAACAACATATAACTACCAACTGCTACTTTCTGTTGCCTCTGTCCTCCTTTCAATGAAGTAATACTTGCATGAACACAAATAAAATTTACTAGTACCCATTAAGTTTGTCCAGAAAGGACATAAAATAAAAATTTTTTCAAACACTTTTGATGTGGTATTATTATCCATATTAACGATTCAAGTGACCCAAAATGTAATCAATACTTGGGAACACTTTAGTTTAGGGACCACCTATTAACCATTAATTAGTTGCTTATTAGCATTAGTAACATACTGGCTCTTAATTAGTCATTAAGTACTTATTAATAATAATAATAATAATAATAATAATAATGCATCAATTTTATATAGCGCTTTACCATAGACATTCAAAGACGCTTGACGCTTATTAATGTCTTATTCTTATTAATGCCTTATTATACACCTAATGGCAGTCTCGCAGGCCAAACAGGGTTAGGGTTAGTATTAGGGATAACATTAACCCTAACCCTAATATGTTGAGATTGTAATTCATATACAACAACCTAAATTAATACTAGGCATTAATAAGTACATAATAATGACTAATTAAGAGTCAATATGTTACTAACTTGCATGCTAACAAGCAAATAATTAATGGTTAATAGGTGTTCCCTAAATTCTTATTCTTACGTAAATTCTTAGTTGATGATTTTATATTTCTATCAAATTGCATATATTCAGACACTATAGCCTATGGTGTATTGGGATAATCTAAACTAGGTGTTCATTTTGTCGCTTACGAGACATGGTGACAAGTGGCTTTCCAATATTACTAGTTCTATAGCATTTTCCATAATGATGTATTTGAGAAACTTCTAATATACCCTGTGTGAAGTGATGGTACGGTGTCAGTAGCACACAGTGCAGTAAGCCTACTTTGATTATGAATGACACGACGAGCAAACACAATGCAAATAATGCTGATAGAAAAAGTGGTGTCAAAGTTCTACATTGCTATTTTCTAAGCCTTACTTGAAATAAGAATAACTTCCAAGTTCCAACCCAACACACTGGCTTCAAGGAGCAACTATGTTATCCATTAGTGTGGAAATATTCCATGTGGTCTGTGTTATCTGTGCATAACGTACTACAGCATCATATTTCATTGTTTTTCAATAGGTAAGACAAAAGAAATTTCATATTTTGTTTCTACAAAAATGATGTATACATGGTATATATACCCTGTATCTGTGCAGCACAAATTGTTTATACTGAATATGGTGTATACGTGATCTTTTCAGCAAACAGGTCTATTACCATTATGCATGCAGTACATTCATTTAAATTCATTAAAGGAAACCCATGCATATAAATACATTTGAAGAATGCAGAACTGTAAAGCTTGCCACATACACTGAGCTGATTGCAGCAACACTTATTCTCTTTCATTTTTATTCCTTTTTCATATTTTCTTAACTATTAAAGTCTATGCTTTATATCACTTTTCTTAAACATGCTGCTTTACATTCTTAGGCAAAATCAGCATTTGTATAAAATGATATGCTATGTAAATGTATTCAGTTTATTATTATGTTGCAAAGGAACCAAAACCTAAAAGCTTTAAAAGTTCCTGTGCATCTGTAAATTGAATGAGTTCCTTTGTGACAACGGTGTTAAATCATGTGCTTGTTATGATTTATAACTTTCAGACATGCTACAATTTTATTTGTTCATAGCTATCATGTTGACATCCTTGGGTACCCAAAAGCAAACTAGAACGACCTTGGAAACAAGTTTAACAACATAACTTAAATAAATATTGAATCATATATATATATATATATATATATATATATATATAGAAACATCTTTTTATAAAATGCACCATATACAATGAACAGAGACACTAAAAAAACATGTAATAGTCCTTGATTTTATTGTAATTCTGCTAATAAAACCAATAAATAGCTATATTTTGTTTCAAATGTAGGATTGTGTTGTGTCCAGTGTACAGAGGGTTTAAGGTAGTGTAAACCCTCCTGGATGGGACGCCTCACCAGTGCTCCACAAAGTGACCCCAGAGAGAATATAAAAAAGCATAACGTTGCTGTCAGCATGTCTCAAACGCAGGTGTCACCTAATCTCCGTGAAACCCGGCCCTCCCCTTCTCTCACCTTTGTTTACCTTAATGACACACTGACCCTGGTTTACACCTTTTCTTTAAACATATGTTTAACTTTAAGGAACGTGGTGATGAAACCTATCTGTGAGCTCATGAGGGTGGGTTGGGCTAAGAAAGAGATGCAAACAGTGTGAAAGAGGAGAGGAGAGAGTTCAAACCAGGACACTGTCAATTACAAAACACGCCTCTGTTAGCGTTGGATATTTTTTAAGCATTTCATAACTTCACACATTTTTCATCTCTTAATCAACACAGTTCTAACATTAAATAAAAATAATAATAATTAAATCTGTCAACATGAATCTCTGTAACTACATATCCCAGAGCATCGTCTAGAATAGTCAAACATACAAGAAAACACTGTCTTCACTGTAATCATGGTCTCTGCTACAGGCACACAGTCATTAATTGCAGCTCATTGCCAAGTCAGCTGAGGTTTCACCAAGATTAACGACTGACAAAGAAAATAGGCCATTGATATATGAAACAAAGACTCATGCTGAAAACAAGCCATTAGGCTAGAGCATATAAAAACGCACAGAAGAAACTGAACTGAAGGCAAAACTAGGCCAAAATCCTATCTTCAAATCCAAACATGCACAAGTATGATGTTTATTCTTTTTCATCTGGCTTGCAGAGGTTATTAAGAGCTTTCTTAGATTATGAGTTCTCCGTCAGAAGCTGTCGGACCAAAAACGACATCTGCCACCAAACAAAAGGCAAAAGTAATAAATTATTTCCTATTAATAATTGTGTTCGGGTTAGTTTGTTCCCTCTGAAATAAAACTAAATGTACTGTTTTTATTAGGCCGGGCTACCGGACTCAAAACACCACTCACTTTGTTCTTCTTGTTGTGGTGTACACTAGTTAAAATCGCTACTCCTCTGTTATTTGTGGGTATAATCTATGGATGTGTGCGCATCGACTCTCGGAGCCAAATTTTCAATTTGGGGAACCAAAAGAATAAAAAAAAGAAAGTTGATTTCTCATTTATTTGCAAGTCAAATATTACAATGGGTGGTGCTACCGAATCATTGGTACATACCAATATATAAATGGGGCCCATTACCCCATACGTATCACGGGGTCGCCAGGGGGCCCCATTTTTCAAATGACAAGTCCTCCTTTAGTTCTTGTTAGATCGGAATGCAGTTTGGAATGAATACTCTACGAATGAATATAATGAGACGCTCGAAGCCCTTTTTTTGAAATAGGGCCCAGGGGCCCACCCCCTATTTCCGGTCATTTCCAAATTATTGTGAACATAGTTGTGTGATATATCATTTCAAAGGTAATTCAACGTAGATTAAGAATATGCTTTGCACAATTCGATTAGGGGCCCAGGGGCCCACCGACTTTTCCGGTAATTTCTACATTTATCGGAACATAGTCGTGTTATATATTGTTTCAAAGGTAATTCAACGTAGATTGTGATTTTACGTCGCACAATTTGTTTGTTTTACTCGGTTGAACCGAGTCATTTGACTGAATTCTCAGAACGTGCTATTCGGCGCCAAGACGTTCCTAACAATAAATAGTAGAAATATTACACAACGGCAACTTCTTTTGTCAAATATATCAGATTTAAAGTTGTAATTTGGAGTGTTAAAAAAATTCAAAGCAGTGATCGGATGGAGATAAATGGTTTGAATAATTTTGAATAAATGTGTGGCCGTATTCAGTAGCAACTATGCTCCTGAAAATAAAACTTAAAAGCATGAGCGCCTCCCAAAAAATAGATCACTACAGTAACGTGTGCAAATGTAATTGATTAACAAAATTCCCCCTGTGCTTGTGCGGGTATTGATTCCAAGATGAGGATTATGATAAAAGTGGATCTCCTCTATATTTTAATATTGTAAGGAACAGCAGTTTCTCATGTCAAGAGAAAAATACTCACTTGCAGCTTTAATGAAGCTCCTTTGGTACTGGTACGTCATGAGAGGTGCAGGCAGTACTCTGGACACACAACAGATTGGTATGTAACATCAGAGGAAGAATATAAACTTGGTAAAAACAAATAAAAATAAAAAATAAAAGATAATAAATTCATTGTTAATATATCTATATCAAGTGATTTATGCCCAGTCTTGTTTTTTGTATGATTTTATCATGTGGCGTTTCTTAATAATTCATGTTATAATGATTTCCTCAGGTGGTCAACAATCAGTAGACATGATTTGTAAATGAACATGTCAGTACAAGTGAATATGTAGAAAAAACACAGTCAAAAAAGGTTTTTTTTTTATTTTTATTTTTTATTGCAAACAAGTGCACTTCAACGGCTGAATGGATTTCACGTTTTCAAAAAAGGCTTCAAATTGAGAGCACAATTTGAGCTACAAATCCAATTATTTTCACTTAACAACTTTGTAATGGTGTAATTTTAAAAACAAGAGGACTAATTAGGAATCATGAGGAGCAGTTGTTCTAATCACAGTGGGTCTTAAAGGTTAACAGTGAGTAGAAATCCAATGATGAGTGTATTCTAAGTTTTTTCCAACAAACCTCAGATAGTGCTTGATTGCACTAGTTATTGTCTTGATCTCCCACTCAGGACTTTCCAGCTCTACATCAGCACACGTCTTTGGATCTGATTGGCACAAATACAACCGTGTTGGTGTTACAAGGTTCCAGACTACAAAGAAACTATTTAAAATAAAATGTAGGATTTAATATTAGATCATTTATTCTAGTGCATGAATGTGTTTTTCTGTGTATTTTTTTTTTTTTACCCATGGCCAGGCTTAGTAGTTTCTGTACTTTGGAGTTGACGCCGACGATTCTGTACAATCCTTGCTCATCGATTCCTGAACCAGAAAACAGATCAAAGTGTTTTAAAATAAAAAATGTTTTGCAAATGTATCATCTCATATTCCTACTCATAAGCAGGAGGTAACAATTGATTAAAAGTCATGTGACAAGGTTGTCTATCAATCAATTTTTCACACTTTAGCTATATAGCATCATTAGCATCTAGCAATTAAAAAATAAAAAATAAAACCATTGCACCAAATTTTTACTCCATGATTGAGTCTGCAGAACAGAAGAACTGAAGAAACTGTTCACAAAACTAAATATCTATATTACTGTGTTTCCTCTGCACCTTTTTTTGGATCGTGACCCCATTTTGATATCAAGAATTTCTGGCGACCCTGAAGATAATTTTTTTAGTTTTTTCTAAAATTAGCTTTTGATCAAATTTGTTATGCTGTATTACAAATGCAGAGTTGCCAGTATTGGTAACAAGTTGTGCTAACTCAGATATATATATGACAAAGTGAAATACTGTTGTTTAAGAATGTCTGTTGTTTCAAATGGTAAAAGAATAGTAATTTAAACATGAAAAAAAAAAAAAAAAATATATATATATATATATATATATATTTATCAATTACTAGACATTCCAGGTTTTAAACCCCGCATGGGGTCACGACCCCAAGGTTGATTTTAGGCTTGAATATGAGCCAATTTTAGCTCACTTAAATTATCATCACCAGAAATCCTCCATAACAAAGCCAAGGAATATTAAAAGGATGTAAAATATCCAATTACATCACAGCAGAAGAAAGTGTTTACACATTGAAAAAAAATAGACTTCTGCTTCCTCTGAACCTTCCTAAAAGTGAACCTAATCACTACTAATGGAGATGCTACCACAGTCTTAAACATTGCAGTAGGGATGTAACGATTAATTGTAAGGCAGTTAAAAATCGATTCATAGGTATCACGGTTGATATCGATTTTCTGAAAATTGAATCCCAGTACTTTTTCCGCCCGCCGCCTACACTTCGGATTCTGCTAATACTTTCTTTCTGGCCGCCTTCTACTCTTAATCAGGTTAATAAATGATTCATTACACCTTTAGCACCGAAAGAATATCTGTAATATTACTTGAATATCTGTGAAAGTCACGTTTTTCTATTAGCTCTGTCTGCTAGCATAGCTTCTCTTCTTCACTGCAAGATATCTGCAAGCCAACCGACCACTGTATTACCAGCGCCCTCTGCTGGTCCAAACAAATATGACGTAAATCATTGCAATCACGTTTTTTTTTTTTTTTTTAAAGTCCAATTGTTAAGGCACAAAATACATTTTCAGTTGCACTTTTAAAAAGAAAAACAACTATTATGCAGTTTTGCATTGTTTATTATAGAACCAGAATTTAAATTAATAGGCTTCATTTTCATTTGTATTATTGCTTTATTTATTTAATTCAATATTTACTTTTAGTTAAATTGCATTGTTTTGAATTGTTTATCAAGGAATTCTTTTGACAATAAAAAATAAAAGGAAAATAGTACAGTCCCATTTTGTAAAATAAATCGTGAGAGAATCGTATCGTGAACCCAGTATCGTGAATCGAATCGTATCGGGAGTTGAGTGAATCGTTACATCCCTACATTGCAGTAATCTAACATTTCAGGTGAACAAACGTTACAGTATTACACACAAATAGTCACTGTTTCCTTTAAAGGTTCAACAAGCCACTGATTTTAAATAACATCCTTAGCAGATGACAAATGCTTTTTGTTACACCATTTGAATGTAAATGTTTGGCTACGACTGGAGAGGTGGTTAATAAAAGCACCCAGTGCAGCAGCTAAAATTAGGTGCAGGCACTATCGACATGGACTATCGTCAGTGTGGCATTTTAGTGCTAAGAGGCGATGTGTAGAATAAAGAGCCCAGTGAGCTGGGAAGCTGTCAGGTTAGCACTAATGGTCCACTTTCAGTTTAGTTTTTTCAGCTATTTCCATCAGAACTGGTAGAACCACATAAGTGAACAGTCATACAATTGTTTCTCTATACCTCATATGTGATAAAAGTCAGTTTCATGCATATAGAAACACTTAAGTCAGGGGTGTCAGACTCGTTTTAGTTCAGGGACCAAACATAGACCAGTTTGATCTGAAGTGGGATGCAAATTTTAGATGGTGGAAAAAAGAACAATTTCAACATCAATTGTGCCCTCGTTTTTAATATCACTTCAAAACTTCTTGATTTTGTAGCCAATTTTTGTGTAATTTAGAGGAATTTTGTGTAATTGTTTGTAAGAAATTGCAAAACTTAGAGTTCTTTACACAATTTGCATTTAAAAATGACTACATTTATGTGATATAAACAAAGAAAAACTACAAGCCCCTCAAAATATTGTGGAGTTTCATGAAATTGGCGAATTTAACATATCTACAACAGGATTATGTGGTAATTTACACAATAATTCATGTTTTCTCTGTCATTTTTCCTTTTTCCTATGGGCTGAATTGGATGCTCTAAAGGGCTCTAAATAGAATATTAGTCACATCACTTGATCTCCTTCTGCTATTACCACATATAATTCAAACTCGTTGTCAGTTTAAGTTCAAAAGCTTCAAAATCACAATCCCTTTAACTTCGATGATCACAGGATTCATCTCACCAGCTGCTATTCTCACTGTCGGTCTCCGTGCTTGATGCGTGGTTGACACTCAACTCAACTTCACTAATTGCTTAATAATGTACAATTAGAGCAGGAAATAATACAAAATGAGTTAACTACATGTGACAGTCTCACAAATAAATTTGACCTAAGTTGGACTGTGAGATACAGAGGTTTATAGCTGAAAAGTCTACAAAAAGGAAGAAGAAAAAGGGACAATGTTTATATAACATTAGAGTCGTACCTCTGGTCTCCACAGCATAAATAAATTTCTTCATTACGTTGAACCCAACCACGTCCAGCTGGGCCACTAATGAAGCAAACATAAAGAGCATGAAACTTTAATAATATGTTAAATCACTCTTGTTCATGGAAGGGAAGCATGCACGTGATAAACTCTTTTTTTTCCTATCTGTTCCGACAGTCACAGACATACAGTATGATACAGCAAAATTCACACTGGAAAATAAACAGTGGTTTGCAATTAAAACAGCTTACTTCCTTCTGCCTGGTTGTCTTTGTTAAGATTGTACACCTGCAAACAAACAACACACCAGGGTTGGGGTCAATTATAATTGTAATCACGTAATTGATAATTAATTACAATAACGGCATATTTATAATTGGACATTGTAATTGCAACTGCCGTGAAAATTCTATAAAAACTGTCATCTACAATTTACCTAAATGCAAAACTGGGGAACCGAGTTTCAGTGATAGGGCTTTAATCTAGGGCTATACATATTTTCATGGATAAGGAAGCCTAACAAGGTAAATAAGAGATGGAAAACAAATTTTACAATACTGTAGATAATATTTTCTATGTGTATTTTACAGTCGATTTAAGACACGGTTCAAAACCGACCCGTTATCATAAGAGATGCTAACAGAAAGCTAACACAAGAGGAGGGTTAAGTTTTTATTAAAGATTTATTAAAGGCTCAGTAATTGTGATTATTTGTAATTGAACTTTAATAATTGAGAAAGTAATTGTAACTGACTTTCACGGGAAAGAAAATTATAGCTATGCTTTGTAGCAAACGTAACTCTGGCTTAAGTAAGATGTTATTTATTGACCAGGCAATGTTTAATAATGCACCAAATAAATATATTTAAACAAAAAAAAAACAATGACCTACCGGTATGTTTCTATTCTGATTGTTTATTATTTTATATTTGCTTAGTTAATTTAGTTTGGACAATGTTATTTATCGCCAGGGGGCAATTCAACAGAGCCAATAATAGATAAAAGTCATGACAAAGATGCTCATTGACACATCAACCCTCATGTGATCCTTCTAATAAAAACACACGAGGTCAGGCAGATTATAATACACATTTAAAAACAGCGGCAGATAAAAGACAAGATTAGTAAGATAACCTAAAAATAGTGTCAAGCAAGGGAGCAATATTAAAAAACACAAGCTATTAGACTGTCGAGGTTTAACAGCCCGATGGCAGAAAATATGTAGCTTTTCATGCAAATTAAAGTTGCAACAATGTTTTGTCACCGTTGCAAGATGTCATAAAATCCATCTTGGACCAAATGTAAATACACACACATATATATATATATATATATATACAGTATATATTTTATTTTTTGGTTATTAGTTTAAAAAGTTGAAAATATACTTCAGCTAAACTTCTCAATAATAAATGTGAAATTCCAACCAAGAGCAATAAACCACAGGTCAGTAGGAATAGCACTGACAGCAGTGTGTGTACGAGTTTGGTTCAATAAAGGCATCATTTCTGTGAGTTTGCACAGAGTGACAAAGTATGTATATAAACCAAAGTACAAAATCTCAACAAAAAAGACAGGAAATTGCTGCGGGTGAAACATGAACGTCAACATTTCTTCTTTAATGACAGCTCAGTAGAAACTGCCTGTTGAAGCTTGCTGTGACGTTACGAATAAAGATTACCTCTGCACACATGAACGTAGACTTGTGGGAGTTGTCGAGGCATGAAAATGTAAGTGTGGAACGCAGAGCTAAAACACTTCATTGCCGACGCCAAAAAAGAAGTTAGCTTTAGGAGCCATGTGCTAAATCAGGGGTTCTCAAATGGTCTCAGCCTGGGACCCACATTTAGTCACTTTCATTAAATCACTACCCACTTCTTTTTTAAGAATTCAACCAACTAAATCTAGTTTTTCCAAAAATAGTAGCTGAAAATACACATATATAACCTTTTTTTAAACATAAATCTATATATTTTCCTCTGTAGCATGCATATTTCCCAACATTCAAAAGAAAAGTCTCTTTCAAAATAAAAGACAAGTCCAACATGAGTGACATTAAATATTTATTTATTATTGACCAGCTATCTGAGACCCCCCAGTTGAGAATCGCTGTGCTAAATGCTCTTAGAACAGACCTAACATCAGGTCTTTGTATGAAATTACAAAATTCCCAAAGGTGCTTAAACGTTCACAGAAGACATAACTTAATTACTGATTTAATGAAACAAGATCATATTTTTTTTTTTTGTCCCCCCCTCTTAGTCGCTCCCAGTCTGTCTTCGTTACATAGGAACATACTCGTAACCATAGCAACTTTACCGGTTCTCTCCCATCCATAGCCTCCATCCATAGCCTGCGGTCTTCCTCCGACAAAGCCTGCATGGTGATCACTCCCGGCCTTCACAGGAAAAAAAAGCACACACACACACACACAGAGGTACATTCGTCATTATGTGGGAAGATGGAAGTGCCTTCTTAATGGTATTTTAGGATCAAAGATAAATGTCATGCACAAAAATTCACCACCTAATGAGAGTGTATTCGTGGTGCAAGTGCACGTACACACACACACACACACACACACACACACACACACAGACACAGACACAGACACACACACAGACACACACACACACACACGCCATGTCTATCCAGTTCTTCTATGATTTCCCCCCCAATCAGTCCTTTGCAGTCACCTCATTGGCTGCACTTCTGTCACCATCTCAACACACAGTCTGATCTACACACTCCCCTTTATTAATGACACACTCCTCAGCATGCAGTAACACAACTTGGTAATCTAACTTTCTAAATGTTAAATAGAGTTAAATCTCTCATTAAAAGTATCCGTCCATTGTTTTTCATTTGCAAAATCCCCCCGTTTTTTTACAGCATTGCTCATGACAACGAAGTGACCTGGTCTGGTTAAAGAATATATCAGATGTCTAAGATTACAAATAAGAGAGCATGTAAAATGAAACAGGTACCACAGTGCATAGGTTTAGGACAAATAAACAGCACCCCCATGTGTCAGCAGGATGTAATTACAACCACATCAAGGGGGGAAAAAAACTGTTAAAAAATTAGTGAAAAAACTAAAGAACACACACGAACTCAGTGTTTTTTCAACCTTGGGGTCGTGACCCCATATGGGGTAATCTGAAATGTCGAGTAATTGTTAAAAAAAAATACTGATTAAAATTATGTGTTTTTTTTGTTTGTGTTTTTTAAATTGTTACCACTAACCACTAACCTGTCCACAGTCTCCACGTCAAAGCAGAACCTTTTTTCTATGGAATCGGTCTTCCTTCTGGTGCAGGACTTGAGGATGAAGCTCTCCTCGTCCCCCTGATGAACAGCAAAGAAAAGGAACATTGTATGATCTCATCAACTTAAAAAAAAAAAGATCTGTAATAAACAGCTTTGCAATAAGTAGAAAAGCAATACATTACATTGATAACACTGACTCCAGTATAAAGAGTATTATGATGGTTTTAAACTGGTCATGAGTGCATTTCCCACACTGAGACGAGCACAGGCCACATTGTCAGTTTGTGGCCTTTTACCAAAAAATACAGTTTTATTTTTGTATTGAGTTCTGGGCCTTTAACTTCTTACCGAGGGCTTTAAATTTTCACCGTAAAGAATTACAATTACAGTTACAGTAGCGCTGCACATCCACATCAAAAAGCAACAACAATCAAGAAAGAAAAATCTCAAAGAGAAACTTAATTTAATAACAAGGCTGAACACATGAGGATCCTCCCTCTGACTTAGAGTATCTAATGGGGCAGTAAGAATGTTTCTGTGTATGTTGATAAACCAACTAAACTCACCGTTTTACCTCCTGATTTAGGATCAAACAGAACCATGGTAATTCTCTTGGGTTCACGATGATATGTGCAGTAGTATTTCACCCAACTGGATACAAATGAGCCTGAGAAGGTGAAAGGGGAACACGCAGAGATCAGGAAAAAAGGTAAAAAATTATGAAATGTCCTGATAATAAAGCTGAGTGGTAATCTAATAACCAAATGCTTCATCATTCCTTGTTTATTTGTTTGTGTGAGTGTCAGAGGAACAATGCTCGTTGCCGTGGGCAACATGTTCAGATAATGACGAGGATGATGATGATGATGATGGATGCGTACGTTTCTCCTGCACGTAGAGGTAGCCCTCCATAGTGTGCTGGCTGACACTCTTGTGCTCGTGTGGGTTCTCCTTCATCTTCCTCATTAGGCACTCCACCTCTGATCGTGTGCTCTCAAAGCGGTTCCTTGTCTGTCAGCGGATGAACAGTGACATGAATATATATATCGTAATGATTTAAAGGAAATCATATTAAAATAAACAGAATAAAAGGAATAGATTAGCAAAACAAAAATTATCTTTTAAAAAAAATGTATCCAAGTGTGAAACTATCCAATATATTGTGTGATTTCTTACATTCTGTATACTGATGGTGAGGTCCGTCTTAAAGTGGTTAAAATCCTTGGCCAGCTCGTAACCATGGTGATAGTAGGTGAAGAGGCCTTGAAGAAATGCCAATAGCTGAAGGAAGAAATAAGTGGTTAAAAAAAGGTGGGGTTTAAGAGAAGCAACGTGAATGAAAAATACGGACTTGGAGAAATATTAGAAAGAAACAAAATGAGTCCAGATTATAACAAAGAGAAGCAGTTTTATCCAAAAAGTAATTTAAAAAAGGCAAGGACAATATTTGATCAGTTTATTATATTGCTGCAGGCGATTAGCAAATAAGAAAACTATAACAAGAGCAGCCAGAAAACGCAAACTTCCACCAAGTGCCAAGTATTTTTGCAGTGATTCTGATCATTTTGTTGTAAATTGCGTTATACAAATAAAGTTGAATTGAATCATGATGCCATGATTGTAAAAAATGTTTAGCAGGTGGCTGTGCTGTTGTATGAATGTGAAAAGGAACTTTTAACTAGACCATGTAATGTTCAAAGTCTCCAGCAGGAGGTGTTGTAGAACCAGCTCAAAGAGCAGAACATAGGGATTGATTCACTTTTCAAACTGATTCAAAGTCATTATATTGATCTGGATGATCCATAAAATCAAATCACTTTTTCCTCATTTCATTTTGGATATTTCCTGAAAATTTCATCAAAATCCATCTGTCAGTTTTTGAGTTAGGCTGTTCACACACAAATAAATACATTAATAAAGAAACAAACGCCAGCAAAAATGTAAATAAATATTACAAAACAGCAGATCAAAAAAGATTGTCTTACAGGCTCAACAAAGTCAAACATCTTCCTCTCCTGGACCTCCTGCACCTTGAAGACGTACTCCAAGGAAACCTCGTAGAAATGTTGCCTCACATTATCAACCTGGTTGTCTGCCTAAAACAAAAAAAAACATTTTTTTTAGCTTTGCTATAAAGGGTAAAAAGATGCAGTAAATGTGGCCAGAGAAACATGCCAACTCAAGCCTGTATTGTACCTCGTGGAGATGAGACTCTTTCTTCCTTGCTGAGAGGCTCAGGTGCTTCTCCATTACTGCACAGTATTTCTCTGTCTCTTTGTCATATTTTTTCTTTGCCTCCTGCCACGGGTGAAATAAAAACAATATTAGATAATTTAATGCCCTGCCATTCTCATTTCAGTTCTCCTGCTTGTTGCTTCTATTATCGGCCAACAGGGGGTAGTATCTTCATGTTTTTCCCCAATGAACAAAGTGATGAAATGTCTTCAGAGCCAGATTCAGTTGTCCCAGCTCCATGAGGTTTGACTCGTGGAGCTGGGACATGCCAGCAGTTACAAGGAGGTCATTCAGAAGCCAATCATTACATCATCGCTGTCTTTCTGTTACTGCATGACACGACATGTAAACATACACGTCCTTTCTGCTTTTCAACAGAGAATAATGGATAAAGCAAGCACTGTTATTACAAATAACGGCAGTTGAAGTTCACAAACATTGGTGTTTAATTATTGCTAATTTCACTCTTTTATTGAACTTTCTGGGTTTTTGTTTTGTTTTGTTTTTATTGGATAGCTATTTTATTACCACAAAAACAGAAGTTCAGTCAGAATATTGTTTTAAATAATAAAACTTGAGTTTTATTTTATGTTTGTTCCTAATAAAATGCATAGCCTTTCAAAATAAGAGCTCTGATATAAGCCATACTCTTGTAATCAACAGTTAACTGTCACAACGTAAAATACTTTAAATATCTACAATGTCTTTGATGACAAAAGTAGATTATCACATTACTGTATCTACAGTAGGACATCCAGCAATAACATGGATGGATAATTTGAACGAATATTGATTTAATTATAGTAAATTCCCCAAAATTTAAAAAGTTTCAACCAAGTTAAATTAGTGTAAAACTTCTTGTGTCATTTCTTCATCCATCTTTTCCTCTTTTAGCTTAAAGCCTGACAGGGTTGCCAGCTCTGCAGTGTAAAAACTGTACCAAGCCAAGATATTATCAGTTCTTTTAGGGCTAAACTAGGATTAGTGGACACATCACTCATGGTGACCTAACAGCACAGATTATATGTTCACTTCTTAATTTGAACAACCTCGTGAAATTCAGACGATGACCTGCTGCAGATAGATGGATTAGCAGCCACTGGTCTAATAAAACACTTAATACTGGATATAAATGGAGAACCCCTGCAGTTACTTATCAGGCTCTTATGGGTAATGAGCCGCGCTGATCCAGGGGAATATTTTCTACTAAATGATACTGTAAACTATGTAGTGTTTTTCTGAAAGCCCCCAAGAGATTATATTAAATCAAACTGATAATTGTGCTTATTTTTCTTAAGTGCGGTTACACTTTTCAAGTGAAAACAGCACAACCAGCACTATGAAAGAGAACAGGGCTTTGAGATCACTGCCCCCCTGATGAGGGTCAGTGATTTGTGACTACATTATATGTTCCTCTAATCTCCTAACCAGGTCATTGGGTGACAGTTCCTGCTTTGACTAATCACAGTGGAGAGAAGCTCTTATAGTGCTGTGTGTGTATTTACACCACTGTCATTTCTATGTATTTAAAAGCAACTTAGAAATTTACAGTGAGGTCAGTAACTGAGTAAGATTATTCTTCTATGAATAGATTTACATTTCAGGGGGATGGTAATTAGTTTATTTTCTTTGGGGTTTTTTATTATTATTATATTATATACTGTACATTGCTTGTGTTCATGTTCGGAATAATGATAAATCAAAACAAAAATGGTGAATTAAAACTTTTTGTAAAGACAACTCATTTCAGTTTAAAAATAACATAAAATAAAATGAAATTTATGTTAAAATAACTATTCTAAATACATGTGTATTTCTCTTCTGGTGGACATTTGAAATTGTTTATTATGAATCTTTGTGTTTTGTCTCGTGGAAGTTTGTAAACAGGGTTAGGCATAATAAGTATTAACTTCAGCCTAAACCCTTTCGGTCATGCTGTGCACAAAATTATGGAAATGTTTTGTTTAATGTTTATTGGAATGAAATGACCAAATAAATACTATTACTACTACTACTACTACCAAATAATGCACTTCTATTTATAAAGAGGAGTTTCAATTGAGTTACGGATTACAGTTAATTAGAAAACAAAATCTTATCCTACTGGGTATCAATATAACTTTTAATTCTCAAAGTAACACGTGCTTTTTTGATTTACGTAACTATTAAAAGTTTATATTTACTAAGGTTTTATAAATAGACAAGTTGCAACCTTAATTAATAAGTTCATATTATCGGCCATATTAGTCATAAAATGTAGTATTGGCCAACATTGCTCTCAGTTTTTCCACAGATATTGAAAAAATGAGTGCTGTTGTTTGAGTAAACATAATAAAAAAAACAAATATGGAACTGTTTCCATTAATTAAGTTGCAAAAACGTTTATTTACTGGGATTCATTTGTTGAGGCTTCTCATTAAAAGTAGGCTTAACTTGCTATTTCCATTGAGAGATATATTATGTGAGCTAAAGTTAAGTGTGGGGAGAGGGGGTCTATGCATAAATTGGTATCGGTAATATCAGAAATTTTGCATTAAACAATATCAGCAAAAAGGCTTATATCAAACAACCCTTGAATAATAGAGTAAAAGCATTTAATTTAGGTTTAATACCTTCATTATTATATTTACTTTAATCTAGGTGAATCAATAAAATAACACGATAGGATAATAAATTTGTCTATAGTGTAGTGTATAATTCAAACTCCTTTATATATACCTAAATAAATATTTTCTATAACTACGTTATTGTATTTTGGGAGATAACATTATGTCTATAATGGTGAGTCCAGCCACCCAACAAGCACTAAATGTATCGATGTGTCGCACTGAGCACACACACATTGTGCACATCAATAGTGAACTGCAGCCTGTGCACAGTGGGAGTCATCAGTAGTGCTGTGTGTGCGCTCCCTCCTCTCACCTTAGCAGCGCTGATCTGCTCTTTCCTGAACCGCTCCAGTGGCATGATCAACACGTCATTGGCATTCTCGATCTAGGAACACAGAGACACACAAAGATACACACATTTTTACAACACAATCATAGACAACTCTAAATAATATTACTTCTATCATACAATGAATCACTGTTATTAGCACAACATTTTGAATCTAATGGAGGACAGTGCTCAGTGTAGGGAAGTCATGCAATGTGACAAATTTGACACCCATTGGATAAGACATTTGTACAGACAGACAGACAGACACAGACACAGACACAGACACAGACACACACAGACTTCAGTAATCTCTTGTAGGGAATTCATGGCGGGGGATGGGGGGGAGAAACAGTGTTTTCATGCTCATTTTTTTGCTTTATTTATGGTTTATTTGATGTTGACATAAATACAATGGACAACCCAGATGTATTGATAGTGCTTTAGCACGTGCTAATTCGCATAATACTTGTCCACAGGAGGCTTTTAAAGTGATAAAAGTAATAGAAGTAATAAGAAAATAAAGGGTAAAATTGTGTTCAATAACATTACAAAAGTAAAAGAGAAGCAGTTTTCAAATTATATAAATAGATTATTTACCAAGCAAAAGCCTAAGGCTACAACTTCAAAACAATGAGGGGGATTTAAGGTGGAACTTATTCTTTTTAAAAAATAAAAAATAAATAATAATACCATGCACTTTTATGCGATTACGTCAATAGTAAACAAATACGGTCTCCTTTGTAAAATGCAGCTAATTATTGTCTCCTGTTGTCAGAAGTGTGATAAAATTGCCTCTACAGCATAAAATATTTCTGTTTCAATAAATTACAAGAAAATATAGTATTTTATTGAGCAATAGTACTGTTAGTTTGTGGTGAATCTGTACAAAAAATAGCCTAAAAAGGAACTAGGAAGACATCCCAATTATTTTTAAATATGCAATGTGCTCCTGTACCCCTAGGGGTACATGTAGCCCTGTTCGGAAAGCTGCTCTCACACCTCTCTGACTAAAAACATGAAAAACTGTATTATTGAATAGAGATGGGACATGATATTGTGCGGCGAGATCTCACGGTTAGGTCCAATTAAGTTGTCGGATCAAAAAAAACCTCTGTATTTTTTTATTTTGTGGAATAAACTGACTGAGCTCATGCAATTTAAAGTCAAATAAACTCATGGCTATTTTTCCAATTGTGGTTTTCTTTCTTTTAAAAAATATTGCATCGCTATAATTAGGAGTGTGACGATATCTCGATACAGCAATATATCGTGATATTTTTCCGCATGATCGATTATCGATTTGCTCCCGCTCAGTATCAAATATTTTTTTTTTTTTTTTTTTTTTTTTAAAACCTTTTCTGCTTTTTCACTAAAATGTGCAGGTACATCTTCACATAAATTTTGTCACTGTTTGTTGAAGGAACCAACATATTGTTTACTGGAATATTGCACTATAATGGTGTCACTGGTAAGAAAGACACTATTTTTTTTATTTACAAAAAGCACTATTGGAGATACTTATTTGTTTACATTGCTATGTTGACACTTATTTACAGAAATGTTGCACTAAAATAGTGTCACTGTTCATAGGACACTTTTTCAATTTATTGTCTTTCAGAGATATAAAATAAAAATTGTATTTTTTCACTTAATCTTTTTTTTTCTTGTTATGTCATAGATTATCGTAGATTGATTTCTGACCAATATGTCGATAATCGCAGTATCGTCATATCATGAGATAATCGTTATCGTGAGCTTTGTATCGCTTATCGTATCATATCGTGAGGTACCCAGAGGTTCCCACCCCTAGCTTTAATCTCTCGAACAAAATAGCAAGCATCGTGTTGTATCGTGAGCTCAGTGTATCGTCCAACCACTAGTGTTGACCAACATATGAAGGGCACTCACCATCCGTGTCCTCTCATCCTCTAGATTCTGTAGGACAGCTGCAAACTCCTGAAGTGACTTGGCTAAAGACGGCAATATAAGTAGACATGTGGGAAATGAAAATAGGTACAAAAGTGATAAATACAAGAGCAACACACATGCACAAACAGACTATTGTCACAGGTTGAAAGGGAAATTTAGGAGTCCTAAATATCTCAAAACTCATGACACAAACTGGGAACAAATAACTGATTAAATTGTTTTAAGTCATTGTAACTTCCAACAAAGCATCGCACTTATTTGCACAAATAAACCAATGTGATCGTTTATTAAATAAAAGTTTAATAAAGTGCTCAATATTTAGTGTTTCCTCAAATATGTATGTGAACATGTTGTGATACAAGTTGGATGATCACTATCCCAAAAACAACACGCCTGAGGTGCAGCCCGTTGAGCTGCAAGCTGTTCAGGAAAGATAGCTGGGGAAGAGTTCAACAACAGTGATGGGTGGGTCCGGGTGGGCCTACAGAGAGAGCTGCAGCCTGCACAGACAGAGCCCAGCAGCAGCAGAGGAGAGGGTGTGACCACTAAAAAACTCTCTCACATACCACTGAGCACTTCATGGAACCAATGGATACTTTCACCACCAAACCCATTAAAACAATTCCCATTATAATTGTGACTGTGCGTGTTAATGGAATTCATCACATTAGAGCACAGATTCAAACCAATGACAGAGGAAAATACAGAGATCCAAAGGTGTGATCGTATTGGAAAATGTACCCTTTAACATAAATCCATTTTTAGTGTCAGCAATTTCTGGTGTAGCACCAATGTAAATGAACTGAGCTTATTTAAGTAAGCAGATATGCCTGATTTTGTATTTATTTTTTGGTAAGCAGAGATAATACAGCACAGTAAAGGTGTAAGAAAAAAACGATTTGGTGATATTTCACTGCGCAGTTATCGTATCGATCCAAAAAACGTCCAAAACAATTTTTTTTTTAATGTTTCAACATTTAATTGTGCTAACTGATGCATAGCATGTAAACACCCAGTCACATCTATCAGTGAACTACATCAGACATTGTTAAACTACCTCACTCCTAAATGCATTATAGATTGCAAGTTGATTGCACTTCAATTTCATAAAACATACTGGGCACTTTAATAGATGTATGTGATTACTTACTTTCTTTTTTTTTTTTTAAGAATTTAAAAACTTAACAGAATCAGAATCTGTTGTAGAAGCAAAAGTTAAACTTTTCTTGAAAAATCAAATTTGACAGTTTGATTAAAAAAAAAAAGAATACCAGTTGTTTTGGATATTGATGTAACGATTCACTCAACTCCCGATACGATTCGATCACGATACTGGGTTCATGATACAATTCTCTCACGATTTATTTTACAAAATGGGACTGAAGACAAATGATGACTGAAAAATATTCCTTTCTTTTTTTGGGAAAAAAACTTGAAAATACTGTATTATTTTCCTTTTATATTTCATTGTCAAAAGAATCCCTTGATAAACTATTCAAAACAATGCAATTTAACTAAAAATAAATCTTGAATGAAATAAATAAAGGAATAATACAAATGAAGAAGAAGCCTATTAATTTAAATTCTGGTTCTATAGTAAACAATGCAAAACTACATGATAGTTCCTTTTCTTTTTAAAAGTGCAACTGAAAATGTATTTTGTGCCCTAACAATTGGACAAAAAAACAGTCCGCACTGTATTTACGTCAAATATTTGCTTGGACCAGCAGAGGGCACTGGTAACCCAGTGGTCGGTTGGCATGCAGCTAATCTAGCAGAAAATAAAGGATGCTATGCTAGCAGACAGAGCTAATAGAAAAACGGGACTTTTACAGATATTCACATAATATTAGAAATATTCTTTCGGTTCTAAAGGGGTAAGGAATCATTTATGAACATGTTTAAGAGTAGAAGGTAGCCAGAAAGAAAGTAGTAGCAGATTCCTCCCGCCGCCAACACTTTTAAACAAGAGAAGGATAAATATAGCGCCCTCTGCTGTTTAAAAAAGTACTGCGATTCAATATACAGAGTATCGATGTGAACCGTGATACCTCTGAATCGATTTTTAACTGCCATACGATTAATCGTTACATCGCTAGTTAGTAACCATTTACTTGTTCTCGCAATTTTAAGAACAATGAAATATATTGTATTTCATACCATTATGTACTTGTAGAGGTGAAATGTATGATATATATTTATATTTAAAATGATTGACATTGCGGTATATCACAATGTATATCAGGATATATCGTATTGTCACATGCAAATAGTATCGTATCGTCACATTCCTGGCAATGCACACCCCCCACAGCACAGTGTAGCTGCTTTTACTGGGGTTTTGTCATCTATGGTGAGTGTGTGAGCTCGCTCACCGATGCATATTTCATCATCCGTCTCAGCATCTCCAATGCACTGGAATTTGAACTCGTTGAGAGAATCAGCAAACTTTCTCTTGGCAGTTGACAAACCTGAAAGATGGAAAGAAAAAAAAGGAAAGATGTAGATGTTTTCTCACGTTCACAGACACATTATATAGTGTTTAATGACAGCTGTGATTATGATGTGACATTATCACCAGGCATGATCATGCACATGCACCCAGTATATTAGAGTGTCACTGTTTTTCATGATTACACATTTTTGTGCAGTTACAGAAAGTGAGAGTGAGCAGATACAAGCTGATTGTTGAGTGGCTGCCCAGTGGCTTTTCGTGATGGGTGACATATCTTCCATTTGTACAGAGCTTCTTGTGCATGTGTGTGTGTGAGTTGGTTGTGAATCTTTCATTAAACCAGAGCCACATTAGCCAAGTGATGCAGAGCGAAGTTGTGGACAGTTGGGTGCCTTTCAAATAATACATGAGGCGTTAAAAGCTCCTAGGAGACAGACACTTCCCCTCACTTTCAAACTTTTTAGGCTGATTCACCATCACAGCAACATTTCCTGTTGCCGGGGTGGCTGAGTTCAGTCCCATATGTCTCCATCGGAGGGATGGAGTGGGAAGATGAAAAGCTAGACACACAAAAACAGACGCTCCACAAAAGTTACGCAGAAACCACATGTTGAGGGACAGCAATGAAAACAGAAGACCCCAGTGCTAAAAGTATGCCAGCCCTGACCCACTTTTTTTAAAAACAGACCAAAACCAAAAGAGGTTTCCCATGGAAATGTGTATTTCAGTGTATAGAAATACAACTAAAACAGAACCAGAATCCTATAAGATGTTGAAGAACTGACTGAGTGAGAAGAGGCAGAGTGTAATGAGCCATGTTCTTGCTAATCCTGCAGGTCCTCTGCGCAGGTCTGTGCATCTTCCCAGATGACAAAATCAAATGCAGGCCTTATTGGCGCTGCTGCATGTGCTGCTGCCAGTAATGCTCTGACACACACTCGAACACACACGGTTGAGAGGGATTCAGGAAAGCGTTGTATGGTGTCAGAGAGAAGTGAGTCATAGTGGCTTAGCATCATGTAAATACCAAAGGGATGACCTAAAGTGAGACTGCAGTCCAACCTAACAGAAGAAATAAACGAATTAGCCGGTTTTTCCAAGTAGTGATTAAACCTTTCTTTTTATTTTTATTTTTTTCATTTTTCTTTCTTTCCTTTTTTCAGTTGTGATTTCTTTTTTTGAAAAATGTATTTACAACTTACAGGACACTCTTTGTTAATCAGGGTGTAACTTTTCTAATTGTTATTAAAAATGTATATAGTAAAACGTAAATAAATTATAAAATGTTTTAAATTATAAATATTAGGCACATTTTTCACCAAGAGCTAACTCTTAATTGATTGAGTGAGCCTTAAGCAAAATACAGCTATAGTAATGAAAAACAAATGATCATCAGTTAGCTAAAAAAGTAGTATAACTACGGTAAAATAAAATAAAAAATAAAAAGTTGGATCTGGAATAGGCATGAAATCACTGTTTTCCATCAAACAACATAATGCAAGTGTATGATTTCTGGATCCTTGGAAGTCTGAGGTCACAAGCACACATTTGCATTCAGCCGACACATCTCTGCAGTCTGGTTCTCTCTACATTTTGGCAAATACTAAATGTAACATAATCTGTGTCTTAGGCATAGTAGCGTTATAGTAGTGTTAAAAAGTGAAAACTGATCTTTTGGACACATACTATACAGTAACAAACCACTTTTTCTAATACATACCACATTGCGCATTGATTTGAATGAATGAATAATTTAAATTAAAATAAACAAAAAATAAAAAACAGCTCAACGTACATGTACAGCAGCCTGGGGGTTATTTAAGAGAAGCTCTAATACAGATGTGTCAAGCAGTAAGGCCATACAAAAAATAGACATCACTATATTACAAAGACGTCACATAAGATATGTGAAAATATGTTTTGTAACTTAAAATAAGTTATAGAAACATTGCTTTACTGAGTAAAGTTCATTTAATTTAAAGACCTAACATTTCAAACCTTATTGGCAGCATACAAAATGATGTTGTGCATTTGGCTACAGCAATGTTCCATTGGCATGCTGCGTAGGTCTGTTGTTAATGTGATAAAAATCAACATAAAAAATATGTGAAACATTTATTTTATACTGCATACAATCAAAAAGTCATTTGTGTAGAGGCAAAAGAACACACACGCTTATGATGATAATGCACTTCGGTGCAGCATCATGTCAATATCTCAAATACATACACATATAATCATATGGGCTTGTCTATGGTTAGCGCTTAGAAAGCCGATCACGTGTGTGTGCTCTCAGGAAGTAGCTGCAAGCAGAAGACATCCCTCTAAAAATAGATGACCGGACTGATACCACTTGGCACCTCTCATCCACTTTGGTTTCACAAGTACTTATTTCTTATCTTTTCTAAGAGCAAAGTCACAGAGACCTGGGGAAATCGTTCTTGCTTTATCCAATAAATAAACCTAGTTACCAGGTTAGGGTTAACCCAGGATCGTGAATAAAAAAAAAGGGGGGGTACCCATATATTTGACCTACTGTATCGTTATTAATGGGAAATCAATTTCTACTAAGCCATAAAAGTATGAATGATGATGGTATAATAATCAGGATCACTGTGATCGGGATAACTGCCAATATCTGGTAAAGAGGATATTTGGTGCTTGGCTGAGGTTTGCGCTCTCTGTGCTCAGGGTTAAAGTATAAATTCAATAACAAGAGTAAAAGTTTATTTAAATGTGACACAAAACACAAAATACAACACTTTGCTATGTATTTCTGACTGATTAAGCTATTTAAAAAAGATAATGAAAAAAGTGATATAAAGCCATGAATAGCATCTTCCTTCATAAACTTTTCAGGGCTCATCTTTGCTGTTAAAAAAAAAAAGACTACTGAAGGAAAATAAACTACAGGGTGGTACTTCACAAATGTATTCCCCTGCCGGTGAGCATTGCATACAAAAACAAGTTTGAATACATATCAAACACAAATAAGTTATTTCAGTGGTTCTTCGCCTTATTGGAGGTACTGATCGCTGCAAGCTTCATCAGTTCATTCACAAAACCCATTGTAATTGGAAAATTAAAAACATATTTCCTGACTTTGAATTTGGCCAGCGTAGAATTGGTCAACTTGGCATTGCAAATTAGGGCACTGACTCCCATCATTTTTGCCCCATACACATGAGTCCATATTGTACGTATTTGTCTCACCACTTTCTTTTTAGTTAAATAGATTGAAAGCGAGATGTCACAAATAATAAAAGTTTTTTGATTCATTCAAAGCGTTTCAATTTTTCATTTAGCTTTTTAATAATTCATATTTTAGAATTAAAATGTAACATTTTTATCATAATTTATCTGTTAATTAACTAGTTTATCATGGAAATGTATTTTGTTCGAACAAACCCAGGTTAAGAACCAGAGTTAGATGGTACTGGCCTCAAAGAAAAACTAAAGACTTTAAAGTTGTATTTCCACTGTTTCACGGTTTTGTGCAAAACTTATGTGGGTTGAAGCTTGATAAATTATGAAAAATCATAAAAAAGAAGAAAAAATATCTGGGGAAATAGTGCATGCTCAAAGATTTTACCAAATGGTCTTGCAACTAAACAACAAACCAGTTCATCCATTAACTTGGAAACAGCACAATGTCACGGTGATCGATAATTCGGTTATGAATTCGGTTACACTGTATTAATACAGTAAACATTTTGGAAAACCTGAATGTTTAAAAGAAAGTTAGAATACAACCAATTGGATTATTCCAGCAACATATGTCAAATGTTCACTTTTATTCACCATCATCTCAGAGAAAAACTTATTCAGTATTGACACTAGTATGCTAATGTCAAAGTGTTTATAGTTTAGGATACTTGCATACATACAAATTGGGTGTGGGGTTAAAGGAATCAAAAAATATGTTGGGTAAATAGGAACTAAGATTAGAAAACTTGTATATTGTGTGGATAAGCCCTGTATTTAACAGACAGAAGGGCACATGAGGATGTGTTCAGCCAAATATGGTTGTCACATGTTCACTTGACAGTTTATTGCTGACATTTAAGAGGACAGTGACTGGGAAACCACGGGAATGTTACATATTCTTCAAAAATGCAATAACACACACACGCACACACGCACACACGCACTCACGCACACACGCACACACGGACACACACACACACAGACACAGACACACACACACACACACACACACACACACACACACACACACACAGTCAAAAGAATGGGCCTATGTGATATCAACAGGATATCCAGCAGTAGCTTTGTTCCACGAGCGTGCAAATAAAAACCCTATTCATTAAGTACACGCACACACACTGGCACACATACTCACAATTCATGTGTGAAGACAAAGACAGATCTCAGTTTCCCTGTCCAAGTCTTTACATGACCCAGCAGCCAAGCATGGATAGGAATGTACATGTACAGGCTAACTTCTTAGGGAAAAGCTGTTGAGTACATACTGTAGTTTCTCAGCCAAAGAATGAGCATTCAAGTTCTAGGAGACTCACTATGAACAACAATGTGTGGCATAAATTGATACCAAACACAATTAAAAAATACTAATTCCAGGCTGAAATTTAAAACATTTGGGTGCAAACTTGCAGACTAAAAATAATGGAACCATAATAAAAGTGTGCACTGTCTCATTGTTACAGCTTTTATAGTAACTATTTGTTACCAAAAAAGAGGAATTAGATAAAAACTTAACAGTAAAACTAAATGAATCCAAAAGAATTGCACAAAAATGGCGACACTAGCTGAACTTAATATCCAATCATGGGAGGTGAGGTCTAATGAATTCCCTTAATAAAAGGACTACAAATAGAAGCCATTTGAAAATCATGTTTTCATTTTCAAAAAAAAAAAACAAGAGCTTAATGAGCTCACATGAAACATCATAGGAAGACTATGCTGTGACGAGGGGGGAGGGTTAAGTTTGGGTTAAGGTCAGAGGTGAACATAAAGTCATTATTGTTGTGAGTTCAAATACATCTTCAGGAAATGAGCACTTATTGATGCAAAGCCCTCCATAGGAATAAAAAACTGAGCGCGTGTGTGTGTGTGTGTGTGTGTAGACGAGAAAACGGCTGCAGAATATGGCTGCACAAATACATTTTTTTTTTTTTTTTATCATGGTGGATCCCATAAATTATATGTTCAAAATATACAGTATGGCGGATGTTAAGTATGAAAATGTTAAATATGTAATAACAGGTTTTCCTGTAGGACACCACACACACACACACACATACACACACACAAGGTCAGATCTTTGGCAGAGCAGAAACCGTATACTCATGCCAACAATAAGCCACAGGCACGGAGGAGAAAGTGTTCAAGAGAGAAGGAGAGGAAGTGGAGCAGGCTTTTTTTTCCAGGCGTTGCCATGGTGAGTGCAAGTTCAGGGGGAAGCCTGGGGTCAAGGGTCAGAGTTAGCATGTCCATCCTGCTCGGTCAGCCTGACGGGAGGCTGGCTTTGTAAACCAACGCATGATTTCTACTGGCTTGTCACTATTTTGTATCCACAGTTGAGCACATCAGCGTGACTAAGGTCAAATCTGTGACTAACTGTACTAACGTCATCATCTGAATAAAATGTGTTCTACCAACAAAGCTACTATACCATCTAACACTATTTTTATACTGTCCTTGTGCGTGATTACAATAGATTAAGGTTTGTAGATTAAAGGCAGGGTCAGTCTCTTTTGTCCCTGGAGCATGTAGCCTTAAAACTGAGCAATCTTTTGTTTGAAACAAGATTTTTGCGTTTGTTTTGTCAAGGGACAGAAAAAGAAATAATTTAGCCCATGACCTCCTCAAGGCCCCATAGTCAAACGTATCAACAATAACGTCACCGTGGAAATTTAAGGAAATAGACAGAAGTTGGCAGAGAAATGTGAGGACGGAAAGGAACAACAGTTGAGGGTTATATTTCATTTAGTCATTACGTCGGCTAAACTGGCTGCTGTAAAGTAAATGTGTCATCATCAGGAAGCACGACTGCCAAGAAGCTCCGAGTCACCTCCAGGCTGCAGTTAACTTTGACAAAAAACAATCTCCTCACTTGCGGGAGGCCAAGCATTCTAAGGTTCAAAATGTTTCTCTTTATAATGGAATATTGGTGATGGCCTAAAGCAGGGGTGTCAAACTCATTTTAGTTCAGGGGCCAAATACGGACCACTTTGATCTCAACTGGCCTGTAGATTTTAGGTGGGGGAAAAAAATGTTTTAAAGGGGACATATTATACCAATTTTTCACCTTTTAAAACAGCTCTCTGTGGTCTCGATGACATATCTGCGCTATTGTTATCGAGGTCTTTGAGATCGCTCTGTTTTGGGGTGTGTGTCCCTGGATTTGCATAGACCTCCCCCTTCCCAAATTTGTGGAATTGCTTGTGAGAAATGTAAAGATTTGTGGCAAAATAGAGGGTTTTTTGCACAATTTCCAATTAATATGACTGCATTCATGTGATATAAACAAAAGAAAACTGCAAACCCCTACAAATATTGTGAAGTTTCACTAAATTGGTCAATTTGAGAAATCCACAACTGGATTATTTTGGTGCTTTACATAATATTTTATGTTTTCTTTGTCATTTTTACTTGCTCCTGCAGGCCGATTTAGATGGTCTAAAGGGTCAGATTTGGCCCACAGGCCTTGAGTTTGACACATAAACCTAAAGATTACAAAGGAACCTTTGAGAGTTGCCAGTTTGACTGCCAGGATTGGCAGGAGATCTAGGTATGAGTATAGGTAAAATAATCTGCAACATCACAATCAGCATGATGGACCCTTAGGTCAGGCTCTTAGCACTCAATAAAATGTTTATAATCCACGCTGTTGGTGTTTATGACACTTCTGTGTTGAAATAATGATTTGTCACTGTGAGGGGAAACTGTCACGGGGTTGTCTTTTATGCTACTTCTCTTGCAGATCACTTTTCGTGGCTAGGAAATAAAATCAAGATAAAGACAACACGTGAGAATTTTCCTCCGATTTGTATTGATTTCATGTATCTATTCAGAATTTACACAACAGATTGCAACAACATTCTTGGATTCTTGGAATTAGAAGAACAGTCTGCAGAAGGTGGCAATTAAACCATACAGCTATAGCTCTGATAGCAATGACAGCTACCCTGATAGGTCTTGAAAAATTATAGCAAAGAATGCTGGTTGCTGGTTTACTCATTAATTTGTAGAATTTTTCTTTTTTTTAAATGAAGCATTTGACTATTTTTGTGACTTCGGACATTTAAGGAAACTCCAACACCAAGGTTTTGACTAAAGTGCTTGAAATTAAAAAAATTACGTGATCTGTAATCTAAAATTTCCAAAAAATTACCGATTCAATACGAATTTAAGATTCTCTCACTAGAGATTGCAGAGTTGATATGTGCTAGCTTTTATAGGAGGGGCAGGGCCAACAGTGTGGGTTTGTGACCCTTAGATATATAAGTGGGTCAAAAATGACCCAGTAACATTGTTTTCTTGTAATGAAATCTTTGTAATGAAAATGTGTTATAATGCCATATTCCAGGTATTCCTCAAAAAACATGTTTTTGATATTATGCCATTGAAAATTTTATTGACT
Organism: Gouania willdenowi; assembly: GCF_900634775.1. Classification (NCBI taxonomy): domain Eukaryota; kingdom Metazoa; phylum Chordata; class Actinopteri; order Blenniiformes; family Gobiesocidae; genus Gouania; species Gouania willdenowi. The sequence continues at coordinate 10,372,764 of NC_041057.1, read as the reverse complement.
TTTTATACATTTTAAAACATTTTGGTTTTTGTATTACTACCCCAAGCTTCCATGAGTGGGTCAAAAATGACCCGCATGCATTTCCTATTGAATCTCCTTTGATTCTAATCAACTGTGGCTACGAATAATCTATTTATTTTGGACTACACACTTTATATGTAAATATCATCATTCAACAATCATTTTCATTTTCAACAACATACTTGCACATGAAAGTGTGTATGTGTGTGGAAGAGTATGTGTTATCATGTAATAATGTTTTAGCCTAATTTATAGTTAGCTAATATTAGCTAGCGAATTAAGCTAGCTAACATTGCTCTGTGTGTGTGTGTGTGCGTCATTCATGAATATTATGTGGAAGAGTATGTGTTATTATCATGTAATAATGTAGTAGCCTGCCTAATTTGAAAAGTGAAAAATAAAAACAACTCAAACATGAAATCATCCTTGTGTGTATAATACAAAACATAACATAAATGATAAGTCTTGACAAAAATGGCACAAAAATGCATTGATTCTAATACGGGTCATTTTTGACCCACTTATGGAAGAGTGTATGGTCCAGTCACAGGGTTAAGAAGCCACTGAAACATTACAAACCATCATTCTCAGCCATCATCATCATCAAATTGTAATAGCGGGTTCTCAATCAACAGAGAGCAGTCACTCTTACATTTTGGGAATAAAATATGCCAAATTGAAATTTTTGGACTAAATTATCCAGAGTTGGACAAAAATCAGTCAATAGCACTACATCAAATCCAAATACAATGGTTTTCAGCAGAAAATGTGATTTTAGGATTTAGTTACTCTTGAAGTTGAAATATAAATCACTTTTTTAGAATGATTCCATTTGTATGAATGCCTGCAACCTTTGACTGGAAAAAATGGATAATAAAGACACTTAAATTGATAGTTACTCTATTTAAACCCCAGGACTCCAAATCTGAGCAAACAGTCGTCCAAATATCCTCCACTGTCAACTATGGCTTAATGGTTTTCGAAAATACATCTTACACACATTGGGTGCCAGGTTTCTGCATACCTCTCAATCAAACACTAATTGTCACCACTTGTATAAATATTGGCTGGTGTTTTAACTACATGCAGACAGAAACACTAAGGTCCAATGCTTTAGTCATACCCCCCACTAATAATAAAATCTCCATTTTTTTTTTTTAAGCAGGGATTTTAAAGCAAAAGAAATATTTATAATACATAGGTCAAGGGTAAAAAAATAGAATATATGTAACATATGGTATGTGACCAAAAATCTGTACAGTGATTAACTCACTCAGTGCCATTGACGAGATAACTCGTCATTTCAAATCCAAATGCTCAGTGCCATTGACGAGATAACTCGTCATTTAAATACCCCCAGCCTGTGAGCCAGATAGCAAAATAATAGGTGACACGTAGGTAGCAGCGCATCTTTGGATGAGAGATCATCCATGCTCAGCAGAGCTAAGAGGGAGAGGAGGAAAGGCGTTTACGAGACAGAAAATGGCGCTACGTACAAGAGATAACGTTCACAGCAGCGCACACTTGACCAGAGCATGTGTGGAACTCATAGATAGTGTGGCGATGGTGAGATAAAACAATTTAAAAAAAAAAAAAGGGGAACGCAGTGACACTCTGCATGTCCGGGAGGAAGAGAAAGTTCCGTGTGTGCTACTGACAGGAGAGAAACTTGGAGGAATGCCAAAATACAGTAAGAAATCCATTCAACTCTGACCCAGATAGCAAAATAATTATAGTTTTGCCATAAAAAGCCCTGTCTCAGTGTTTTTTTTTTTAATATATATATAAGTAAACAATTTTAAGATGTTAGAGTTGTCACTAAAGCAAAAAAAATAGCTTTAAAGTCTCTGACTTTAGAAAAAGGCTGTTTTCTCAGCTTTTTGCTCTGAAATTGAAGATTTGCGTAAAACTTGCTCTATTCAACGGCTGATTACAAAAGAACGAAATGAGCCAGAAACAAATTTTTTTTTTTTTTGATAAAAGTAGAGGTTTCAATCTTTCAGATGGTGTCAGATTTCAGATTGTCATAGAAGAAAATATTATGTGGGTCTTTAAAATCAGTCAAAATGCTCAAAAACGGCTGGCATTGAGGGGGGTAGAAAATCTGAAAATGGCTGGCACTGAATGAGTTAATAATTAGCATTGGCAAAAAAGTTACCAACTTTTGTTTTTACAGTTTTACAACTTGATGTGAAAAGAATGACCATAAGCACCATTGGGCTGTGAAAGAGTAATCTTCTGAGGGAGTCACCGCAGTAAACTGGCTGAACACACACACACACAAACACGCACACACACCCACACTATAAGGGCACTCACTTGCCCGCATTTGGAACCATTTCTGAAAGCAAACATGGTCAAACACAACAGCATTGTGGTTGACAAAGCACTCTGAACACACATATACAAACACATTCACTGGAAACATGACCGTTGTCTATCTCAGCAGATGGCTTTCATCCGAGTGTGTCAACACAGGGGCCGACATGACAACCGTGTTTGTGTGTACACTTTAACCTTTCGTTGTAATTTACTGAGAAAGAAGTTCTTTAATTATCCACCACAGTAAAACTTTCATCAAACTAAACAATCTGAAATCCACATAAAGGCACAGGCACACATGTTGAACACACCCCACTTGCATCTTCATTCCTGCTTCATGAGAGTCAAACTGCCCATCCCAAAGAGAGAACCATGAATAGGGTTTACAAATAGAACAATAGGAAGAAAAAGACAAGTGATCTCAGATAATCTGTTAATTAAATGTCAAATATAATGTACAGTCAGTCCAGTGGATATTCTTTGCCCTGTAGTAGCACTTCACTCATCACAAACTGCCTGAATGGAGATTGGAGGTCAACAATAAGCTCCACAATGGATACATAAAGCCGTGGAACAAAAGAAAAACTAACGATGCAAAACATAGTCTGAACTAGAATAAACTAAAGGCTGGATGTTGGTGTGATCAGCAGGAAAGAAGGAAGAAAGGTAGGAAGGTTTGGGGGAAAACAGGGAAAACCAAGAGGAAGAAAGCCATATAGTTTTAGGGAGGGTAAAAAGGGACCTGAGCAGAGAAACAGCTGTCCGGGAAGGAAATCCAAACTACTTCTGGCAACTGTTCGGGAGCCAAAGAGGAGGTGGAATGAAACAATTTTAAGAATGAGTGCATGTTAAAGAAAGAGGGAAACACTGAATCTTTTTGGGAACATACAAGAATAAAATTGATGCAAGATTCCAAGGCGTTTTGCAGATTCAATGTGTACTATGGTATGTAAATTATTATCCATGACATTTACTATTTCAACAGACTTTATCATCACAGAAACTCTGAACAACGTCAAAGCCTGTTCCTGTTTTGGTTTCTGATTGGGAATGAGATGAGTTTCAAGATTAAGTTTTCCAGGACCAAAAATAGCGTAATTGCTGTAAGCAAACCCAAAAGAATAAATGCAACATGGAAAGTGTGAGGTAGGCCAGTGACTACTAGGGTTGGGCACCAAAAACCAGTTCCAAAGAGGAACCAGTTCCTAACGTCCGGTTCCGGAACCGTTACGAAGATGTTTGAATTTCGTTTCTTTTTTTGATTCCTAAATGCCCGCACTAGTTTGTTTCCATGGCTTGCTTTGTTTGAACGCGACTGTAGTGACTGACATCTGTGTGTGTGTGTGTGTGTGTGTGTGAGCATGTGTGTGCCTGGCTGCGAAGCCGCTGACCATAAGCTGACAGGGGAGAGAGTGAGTGCGCTGATCACTTCTTCTCCGGCCATATCATTAACAGCGCCGCTTCTACGGTTTAAATGATCAACTTAGGGAGTTACTAAAGGTTGAGTTCACCCAGAATGTACGCATATTTAAGAAGTTAACAGATTTAATTTTGCCCCGCTAAATGAGGTGTAGGACAGTCCTCTGCTGCTACCGCCTCTCTGTAGTGGGGGATAGAGATGGGAGATATTGACTAAAAAAATTATCCCAATAATTTCTGGTATTTAACATAATAACGATAAAAATCACGATAAATAAAAAGTATAAATAAAAAAAATAATTAAAAAAAATTCACAACTTAGTGTAAACCGGTTCCTTACAAACACAAACAAATCTTAATACATCAACACTAGACACATTTAAAAAGGCGACAATAGACTCAGAGTTCATGAGCTGATATTTCATGGAATATAATTGTGCATGTGGATTACTATTAGTGTTATTGTATGTAATTCATTTATTTCCTCACTTGAAATAAAATTATTTTCACAACAAAAAAAAGCACATGAAAAGCACAAATAACTCCATTAGTGTTTTTACTGCTGATGAATCTTGTTTCATTTATCTGATAATGAGTTACATAAAGTTATGATTGATAAATATCTCTCTGATTTCCTATAATTAAACCATATCAAGACAGATTAATAGTGACATTATTATTTATGCTAACATTTATTTCACACAATGTGTGACATGTTAGCTTTTATCCTTCCATACAAGTATTAAATCTGACCTTAAACAAATTGATGGCTCTCTGTGGCTTTATGACAGTAAGACGTGTTCTTTTTACTTGGTCTAATTATTTATATGGAGTGGTTACTAGCATTAGCTCTTAGCCCAGTCTGTGTGTCGGTGTGTTAGCTTAGCATAGTTAGCTTTAGTTGAGTTTCCAGTTCATAATCGTTGCTGCGGGTTCATCTCTGTCCCCGTGTTTGTGGAACTTTGGGTGGATCTGATGGAGGAACTTGGATTGGTTCCCTTTGTTGGATGGTTGTCTGGTTTTAACCAAGAAGTGGTCCATGATGTATCGCAGCTCGGCAGCTTCAGGTAGCTGAGACGAGAACCTGACACACACAGCCAGCAGTGTGTGCGGGGGTGGTGGCGGTGCACGGCAGAGCTTCTAAAACAGCGTTCCCTTCCAGAAAATAAAAGTTGTTGACAACAAACGGGCAGTTTTGGCCTGTGGAACACTTTTTTTTGGGAGCATTCTTGGCTAAATTGAGGGACAAATGGCCCGTGGCCCTCACTAATTTCCGACATGGGAATTTATCGTTTATCTCGAGGGAGGACATATTCTTACCGGTGAGAATATTTTTGACGATAAATCATAAACGATAAAATATTGCACATACCAAGTGGGGGAGGGGCTGCCGCCTCGGAATTATGGACAGTGATGGCCAGTTGTTGCTTTTTTTTTTTTTTTTTGACACGTGCACTCCATACAACTATTACAATATAAACAATTCACACATTTACCCTTTGATATAAATCATATAAATTATTTACAGTCATATACAATTTACATATGTACATAAAGAAAAAAATAATTGGGGTACTTTCACTTTAATATACAGATTTAAGGATTCAAAAATGTCCAAAGTTTCCACTGCTCTTTTGTCTTATACTCCATGTAAAGAGGTCTTATATTAGTCTATTTTATTTTTAAAGTGGTGCAATTTTTGTGGCTTGACACTCCAATTCCATGTATGTACAGTACACATTTGAGAATAAGGTATATGTTAAATAGTATGATGATAATGCCGTATGCAATTGATCCGTCAATGAATGCCAACTGTTTGTTGTTGTATTCATGAGTAATAGTTGTAAAGTTGTACAGTTCTGGGACAAAAGTGGGGTTAATTTAATGTACACATACGTGAAAGAGACTTTTCCATTCCTTCCCTACATAGCGATTGCATCCCAGCGACAGACACAAAGAAGCCAGGTGCAATAGGGAGCAGAAAGATCCTTTTCTTTGCGGCTCCAGGATTTTGCAACGAATACAGCATTTCTCCTCGTTTAAGGTCAATTATTTTCAGTGCTTTGGTAGATCTGTTTTGTGCTGAATCCCATTCAGTTTGTCTTTCTTTTATGCTCAGCCACACTAATCACCTCCCACCCCATACTCTCCATAACTCTCTCGTTTTGGCACTACCACGCCTGTTGCTGACACAGCAAACAGAGGCAACCAGGAAGGTTTCCATCCCTCTCCCTTTCTCTCTCTCCTGTTTTTAAAAAGAGCATATGTGAGGTGAAATCATTCTGCAGACCGCTGGCTGCCTCTGGAAAAATCCACAGCAGGAATCTGGGACAATTGGAGTTGGAATCCAAACTGAGGAAACACAACTATGGATGCTTTACTCAGGCTTACTGAAGCTCGCCTTGTAATTAAAAGAAAATCACCAAGTTTTTATGCAGTTTTATGGCATTCTTTGGGTCAGACACACTGTTTTCCCCTATTTTGTATACAAAGATTCATCCACAATGTTAAGCAATTCTGCAACAAACTTCAGACCTTTTATAACTTGAGAAATTAAGTGGCTTTGTTTCAGTTTTGTTTTTAGTGCATCGTTAAAACTACAGGACGTATCTCGTTTCATTTATTGGTAAATTGTAAAACAATGACTCCTGAAAAAAAGGCTTAACTTTATGAAGTTTTAATCAAATGTTATTTCTTCTAGAAAACAAAGTGAAATCTTTTAAGATTTAAAAAAAAAAATGTTTTAAATTTTCAAGAAAAATAGAGGGACTAAAAGAAATCTAATCTCTCATATTAGATATTATATACAAAAAGAAATGGCTAAGCACTCACAGTCCATTCTGTAACTAATCTGCAATTGGTAAATGGACTGGTAAATGGACTTGATTCTGCGGTCTCATCCCACCACCCAAAAGCACGTGCGTCAGATTAATCAGGGTCTCCATTTTATCTATGGGAGTGAAAGGCAGTGTGAGTTTGTCTCAGTGACAGCACCGATTTTATTAAATTCCTATTCTTAAACTCTTTGTCACTGTAACCCTCAAACATGTTTTTATATATTTTTTTATATTATGCTCCTTCACATAAAATCTCATCCATCAACATTCTCTGAAGTGACAACCCTGCTTGACTCTGAGCCAAAAGCATCCTACTGCAAACAGGAAATGTAAGATAATAAATGACCTTGCCTCCCTACTCACAACCCATAGCCAGAGGATCTGATGATATGAAGCAAGTGACAAAGGAGGGGAAAAAAAGACATTAATGACAGAGAAGAGGAAAACCAGGTGTCGAAAGCTTGGATCCTTTTGTTTTACTTTTAAAACCAGACAACACAAAGATCTGGAAAGTCATTGCACCTACAAGATATGCATATCAAATGCTTAAAATTCCATTTCTATTTATACAGCTCTGTTTTTAAAAACCAAGTATCTCAACAGCTTGTGTTAAATTTCAAAACAATCAGGAATACGCTTGTTGGAAGTGGTTTCCTTCTGAAATCATTTCTGAACAGAAGTCTTTTGGACATTTAACAGATCACACCAGCGAGGCACCAGTGGTGATAGGAAACAGTAAGAAGGGCGGACTGGATGCCACACTAACTAGATTAGAGCCTGTCTACAAATAGCCTTTGTTTACTTCCTCCACTTCACTTGACACAAACATGGCCTCTGCTCCAAGTAATGACATCAAAACTCCCAGTTAGAAAACAAATAATCAATGCACTTTTGAACTCATTCTCAGATATTGGTTAAAGTAGGTAGAGATGGAACTACTGACTTCTGACAGCTAGGCTTGATCAAGCTTAGAGAAGAATGATATCAGACAAAAAAGTACCTTTCAACCTCAGTTTCTGTATAGTGTTTTCAAGATTTTTCTACATCCTGTATTTTGGAAGATTGATACAGCTAAACAAGAAGAGGAACAGGAAGCAACTTCATCCAGGAAAAGAAAAATAAAGCCGCAGGCTGAGAAGTAAAACATAGAACAAAAGTCATCATGAGGTGTGGTGGTGAGATATTTAGCAGGAGTTCATCATATGAACAGTTGAGAACACACATTACGATGAATTGTTGAAAGATTTTTGCTTCATCTTCTTATGACTTCAACGCAGTCTGAAAGCCACCACTGTGCCTCAAAGCAACCCCCTCCTCACACCCTGCTGCCTCACATGTGCTGGGGCTGCCACATATTTTCTGGAGGCATCAGAAGCAGTGAGAGAAATCAAACTTCAAACTGAATTTCAGAGGAGGAAGGGAATATTCACCTTCATCTTTCTTAAACTTGTACGCTCTCTGTCTGCACAAACATCTCCTATTTCCACCTCTTTCCTAAAGGCAGACCAAAACAGAAAACTGCTGAAAAATGTTTCTCCTTTGAACCACTGCTTTCACCTCCAGCATTACCACCCAAATTTACTTCGACACCTTCTCTAGCACTGAAACTTTGCCCTGCGGCAAGGGTAATCTACCCTCACTTCTTTTCTGTCAAGATGTTATCATGTTACCAGGGCAATGTCATTAACTCACCTCGATTTATCTATGAAATTGCAAACTCTTGAGCTTAAATGTGTCTTGGCATGTACGTAAAAAAAATAAATTGTGTATCTCATTTGTGTAAGAGCTGAATTTTGTAAAGGCATAGCTATAAGGCAAAAAAAAAAGTGACTATACAAATGGGGTGTGCGTCCCAGCATGCATCAGTTTCTGCTGCAGTGTGCTTGCAATGCATGCATGTGGAAACAAGCTGTCTATACCACCTGCTGCAACCCTGGGCAAGCTGCTCTGGGGTTAGGAAGGGCAACAGTCAATGGCAACGGTTGACACATGGTTACCTACATGAAAACAAAATATGTGTAGCAGAACTCTTGTTCCACAAGCTAAAGCCTATTGACTTTATCAGTACAGAATAACTTCCTAGCACCACTCCTTGACTATTAGAGACACAAGAAGAGATAAGATATACAAGTGAAAATGTTTTAAAGGCACTATATTGTGTCGCCATGTATATTTTGCAATGTTGAATACATTTGACAAAATCAAATATACTGTATATTGTATGCAAGGCAAGCCAAATATTTCATTGTTTGTTTGTTTTTACATGATAAAACCAACCAACAATGCCTCTAACTGAGAAGTTTTGATATATAATACACTGTCCCTGACTGTAAAAATGATACTACAGACTGAAAATATAAAAAACAAACATGAAAGCCTAATGCCTCACAAGAAGTTTTATTAGACAAATCTAAAATTAGACCAACAGCTTCTGTAATGAGTTTAAAGGGACTCCCAGCATTGAGCATTTATGTATATTTATTTATTTTATATCAGTCTAATGAATAGATATCTACTTGAAAAAACTAGAGTATGGAGTTTTGCTAATTATTTTGTAATCAAGAACAGGCTCAACATGTGATGGTCTGCTTACAATAGATGGGAAATAACTTTGCATGGTCCCCAGTGTACAAGTAGACCAATAAGCTTTGCATTGTTGAGGGTTTGGTGTTTCAGTTCTGGGCCAGAGAGTGTGTTTTTATCACCACATGATCCTCTGCAGCTGTCCCGTGGGCGCCAAACTTCAAATTGTGGTTATCTGATTTAAAAGACAAGCTTTTTTTGGTTTCTAAATTAGAGTCACTTTAATCGTTTGACTGAATTACTGGGTCAACTGGAGCCCAAACAAAGTAAATCTTAAATTCTATAAAGCGCTTGAAGAATACTGGTTTATTTTCAGCCAGAGTTTTAATCAGCCGTGTTTAACGATTTCCATTTTTCCCTCTCTTCATTTTGAACTTTCTAAGTAAAATACACCATTAAACTATAACAAATAGCTTGTCTTTTATTACAGGATTATTGGAAATCACTTTCTTTTCCCCCAAAATATAATTTAACCAGTGTTAATAGTGTTGGCTTTATTGGTTACTTTCAGTACATTTTACCAGCTGTGGTTCTCATTGGCAATCTATTTAAGAGCATCATTTGTCCTCTCATGACTATGTCTGCTGAGAACCAAAAACAGTTTAACCAAGAATTATGTGTGTTTAATTTATTTATTTTTTGGTCAAAAGGCAGTAACGAAAAACATAATTTCTCTTCCATTTCTTACAATTAGCCTCCTTAAGAGAGATATTGTCCATTCAGCTTGATGAGTAGTCCCAGACAAGGAGCCAACAGAGCTGCCTCTGCAAACTAAACAAAGCTGAGGAGAGAAATTAGTTTTACCTCATTTCAACCTCGAAAGGAAAACGGTTGTTGGACAGACTTGGCAATATATATTAATTCAGAGTTGTATTTCCAAATCAGATCATAATGAGACCAATAGTCAAGAGGAATATTCCGATCCATAAAACAAATTCAATAAGTGAAATATTTAAGATGCAGAACAGTTTGTTATCCAGCTTTTAATCTTCCAATCTATCACAAGCTAACCTTCCAACTATCTCTTATTGCTGCATAAATCCCTCGTATCAATGCTGATCTTCTCCCTCTTAGTCCTCAAAGGACCCACAGACACACAATGACAAAATCCTAATTACAGACAGTAATCTTTGTCTCTTGGACCAAAGCCAGAGCCATGGTCGATGGCACACCAAGCCAATACACACCACCCAGTGATAACAACTCAGGACACATTAGAACTGCAGTAAAGTAACACAAATCTATGAGATTAACACCTCTAAACCCATGAGGTAGGGCTGGATTAACACTTGTGTAGACCGCCACCCCTTTAACATTAAAACGTGAAAATGAGAGCGAGTGTTGAGCATGCATATTCAATGTATGAGGTTGGAACAAAGAACAAGGCAGCGAATGAAGAGCGGCAAACTGGGGATTAAATATTCTTAGTAGGGGGTTATTTTAAGAGCTGGCGGGACAAAACAGACGGTAGCTGAATGGAGACACACACACACACACCCACAATGTCAGATACACACATGCACACTCCCTCGCTCACCATGCCAGTGGAGTGCGGTTTGTTTGGGTTGGCTTTGCAAAGCTATGAAGCCAAACGAGTAGTTCTCCTCAGACCACCCCTACACGTTTTCAGACTTTTATATACTGAGTAAATTAAAGTGAGAGTGTCATAATTGGCTGTCTTTGTTGATGTTAACTGAAAAAAATGATATTTTTTTATATATTACATCTGTAATGGAAGAAAAAGTACATTATTAATTCCCAAGACAGGAAATGTATCAAGTACGATAATCTTCCATGTTGCATATGTTTATTGTGGTACTCTCTATTTTCCTGTCTCCATATTAAAAACCGCTGACTCTACAAAACAACACAGCCATATTTACAGGGCGGCCGCGGCTTGCCTGGGGTTACTGCATAGTGTTCAATAATTCAATGCATCTACTCCTTCCTTGGAAAGGATAGACATGGAGTCAGACAACAACAGGAGCGGCTAATACACCTTTAATGATTTAGTTGTTCGTTTGATCCCTCAAACCGCTTCAAATCCACCTGTTGGAGTATCTATCGATAAGAGTCCAATTTCAACAAGCTAGGATATATTCTGTCATTTCTACAAAGTTTCCCATAAAAACATGTGATAAGTGCTGATGTAGCGTTGTGTAAAGACACACGCAACCCCATGAATGGACTTTAGATGAATGGTCCAATGCTGAATAATAAAAAAAACTGTTATTACTTTGTGTAGACATGTCTTTGGAGTCTTTAAAGGTCCCATGTCATGCTATTTTTCACCCATCTCCATTTGTTCTAAGAACCCCAAAAACATAATATTTTTTTCCCAAATTTGCCTGTTTTCCAGAGTTTTAGCCTCTGAAAAGTCACTTTCTGAGCAACTCTACACAAACAGGTTGATTTGCTGCCTACTTATGCATATTCATGAGTAGGCGTGTCTATAGACAGGACACTGACTTCCTCCTCCCCACACGGTGACGTAGACCTAGATGACGGCCCGCCCTCCTCCCACCCACTCCGTAGCTGAGCTCATGCTGCTTTATAAACACGAGACAGAGCGTGGGGGCGGGACGTTTGCTGGTACATACATAGACTGTAGAAAATACATAGCACTGCGTGAGGGACGCTGAAATGCTCACATTCGTGGGCGTGTCTATTTACATGTCAATAACAGCAGAGAGCTTTCTAGAGGCGCGGCTTCTGGTCCCAGTGTTACTCTACGGTAAAATAGCATTTCAATCAGACGTTTTAGAGCTTAGCTGTGTGACATCCTGTTCGTTGGATGTGAGAAAGACAAGAGAAAGATAATATTAAGATAGATAGATACTTTTGTTATCCCCAGGGAAATTTAAAATGACATCTCTAAGAATACCAGGAAGATTATGGTGGACCGATTTTTCGTTTTTACTTACCAAGGAACAAGAACTCTAAGAAACCTTTAACCTAATGAAACCAGTTTGAGTTACGTGAATGTCAAATTCCACTGAGCAATTACTTAAATGGTAAATGGACTTGATTTATAATATAGTGCTTTATAACCATCAAGGTAGTCCCAAAGGGCTTTACAATATCAGCTCATTCACCCATTCACACACCAGTAGGACAAAACTGCCATGCAAGGTGCTAATCTACAATTGGGCACAATTTCCCAAAAACACTTGGACACATAAACAGGTATAGCACTGGGATTGAACCCCCAACCTCTCGATCAGTAACACGATCTCCCACTTTTTGACTTTTTGTTGCATATATAAATCCCTTCTCATTTCTGCTAGGAAAGTATACATATCATAGTATTTTTCAGTTACACCGTCTTTGTATTTTGGGTTGAATATCCCTTTATTAAATATATGTATTTCAATTATATCACACTTTTCATTAAATTAGCAGACCTAACGCTTTTTTTTCCCACACACTTATTCAAATCCTGTAACGCAAATGGTGGCTTAACCTGGACTGAGCCATCAACCTTCTGATCGAAAGACAATCTACTCAACCACTTCCCACATACAGTCTGTACAAATACAGAAGTAGATGATGAGGGGCATGCACAAAAATGTTTGTACATTTAACTCTACCCATTTATTAACCCTAAACTCCTCAGGGATGGGTTACAATTGCATGTACAATAGATATATATATATATATGACAAAGTAACGTAATTATTTTCAACATGTTTTCCCTTAATCGTCCCCCATAGAGAGCATGTGGAAACTGTGAGTATACCAATAAATAGAATTGGTCCTGTATGGATTACCCTATAGTAGAGGAGTAAAATATTAATGTTAGGATGTAACGATTCACGATACTGGGTTCACAATACGATTCTCTCACGATTTATTTTACAAAATGAGACTATCAACAAAAGATGACTGAAAAACATTCCTTTATTTTTTTTCTTCGAAAATAAAAATACTGTACTATTTTCTTTTATCTTTCATTGTCAAAAGAATCCATTGATAAACTATGCAAAACAATGCAACTACAATTCAAAATAAATCCTGAATGAAATAAATAAAGAAATGGTACAAATGAAGAAGAAGCCTATTCATTTAATTTCTGGCTCTACAGTAAACTATGCAAAACTGCATAATAGTTTTTTTTTTTTCTTTTTAAAAGTGCAACTGAAAATGTATTTTGTGCCTTAACAATTGGATTTTAAAACAATTCCCATATCAAAGAAATTATATGAATAAACAAACTATGGCTTTTATTCTCTCTCTCTTGTTTCGCCCTTTCCTCTCTGGGCTCCTCTTACCTTGGATTTCACATGTTCTTTCTTTCTCACTTCTTTCATTTTGTCTTGGGGAAACCAAAATGCTTCCACACTTCTGATTCAAAACATGGTGGTGCGTCCTGAATTTCAAATTCTTAGAAAAAAAAAAAAAATTTAAGTACTGCGATATTCAATTTAAGAGTATTGATGTGAACCGTGACACATTTCAATGGATTTTTCACTGTCTCATGATTAATCTTTACATCCCTGATGAATATAATAAAGATTTTAAGAAAACACAGACAGCCATAGCAACTGTGTAAAAAATAATACTAAAATATTAAAAAGCAATGATCCAACAGCAGGTAGATTAGTCACCTTCAGCAAAAAAAACAGTCTATCATAATGATGCCCAGAACACTGACTCCCCCACTGTATCTCATCTCTTATTAAAATGACACAACCACTGGCAAAGGTTGCTGCATACAGAGAATTTTAGCAAGCTGTTTGTCATAACAATAAAAGTGATAGAGGGGGTTATGAGACTGCTGTATCTCATTTAATACACACTTCTTCACTCACCATGCAAGTCATTCCCAATAAGATTGAGTAACATTCCTCTGTAAGCACTTTGTTCTCCTAACAGAAAAGACGGATGGCTTGGACAGAAAAAAAATGGGCGAGAGATCTCATTGTCAAATACATAGTACGACATGGGGACTGGGGAGTGACGATGAGAGGAGCATTTGATATCTCTGCAAGAGCCAAACATCAAGAAAATAAGTTGAAAAATCTGTATTTTCCTTTCAGGCACCTTTAAAATAGGCTCAAATAACTGGAACATGAAGTACAGTCATAGATAAATTCAAAGTTAAAGTCCTAGTTTATGTCTCTGAAACTAAAATGCAAGACGTTGAATGAATGAATCGTTTCTCCAGCCGAAAAAAAACTCATGGTTCTTCTCAAATGAAACCTTTTTCTAGAAGGTAGACAACAGCATTGTATTTTCTCCCCATATTCTCCATCTGGAGCACATCAGGTTGTCTTTTAATTTGAGAAGCATTGAATCCAATTATTTTATCTTTAATCAATAAAGTTGAGATGAACACTGTGCACTAATTTCATTAACTGATAGTTGCTATTCTCTGCTTATTTGCTCCCTGTATTCCCTAGATAGCATGTCACTATTTATATTGCCACAGTAATTGGTCAGTAAAATACAATAGTCACAGCAATAAATACATTTTTAAAAACTGTGCATTAGAGAAGCATTTTGGCAACTGAGTACATTAATGAAAAAAAACTATACCAAATATCTTTTACACAAAATGGAAATTGTAAAAAATAATAATATATGTAATAGTTACACAATCAGGCAAAATAACTATAAGTGACTAAGGCCACGTTTACATGGAGACGATTCTCAAACGCGAAAGTGGCGTGTTGTTTCCACTTTTAATTCCGCGTTTACACGAGCGTGTTGGAGTGGAATTCCGCGTGCATACGACAACGCTAAAGTGTGTTGAACGCCCTTATTTATTCATGTAATGTGCACGCCGGGTGGCTAGGTGGCAACGTAGAACCTTTCTTCTTCTCTACTTCCTGTCAATCCCTACGCTGCTTCTCCGGTCCATCAAAAATGTTGTGAATGTGAAGGAGTGTTTTCCTCTGTTCTTCTCCCCCCTCTAATAGAAGTCGTGACACTTGCTGACACGACTCTTGTACAGCATTTACTGCAGCTAAGGCTAGTTGGAGCTCGGTAGTCATTTTGGTGTTTTGTTTACCTCTACTGGCGCGTGCTTGTGATGTCATCTGTTTGCGACAAGAACCGCAGTTTCCTGTTTATACTGTTTACACGGTGGCGAGACAACGAAGCATCACAAGGTTTCCCACTTTGGTCTGGGATTCTTGCGTTTTTACCTCATGAAAACCCCGGCGCCGTCTAAACGATACGGATCTGGGAAAATATTTTGCTGTTTTCACCCGTGAGCGTTCTCGCATAAACAGGGCCTAAAAAAGTTAGAATTAAATGGCAAAAATGTCTCTGACTTGAAACAATTTCAGCTCCTTTCCTAAAAGTCTGCACAGAACTTGTAAATAACACCATGAAAATATCCTTTACCCTTGTACGACCTTTTGAGTTTCACTTTATACTTTGAAGTGAAAGGGAGGAAAAGAAACATCTGCAAGTGTATATCTAAGGATAGAAACAAGTGTGCGTGTGGGTGGCACATTTTTCAAATCAATCCCTTGTTTAGGCCCCACCTGTGCTAATGCTTCTGTAACTTAGTGAGTCAGTGTTTCCAAGTCGAGTTGGACACCTGCTACAAGTCCGGACAGCGAGCTCTGCAGCGGCATCAGATTTCCTGTAAAAGGTTAGCGATAGACAAAGCCACACCTGTTCTCTTATTACATATATGTGACGACTGGTCTTTCTTCTCCTTCAGGGCAGCAAAAACAGCATTTTTCTGCAGTAAAAAAATAAGTCATAAAAAGTCAGTCCTGTGGCACTTTATAGACAATGATGAGTAATAAAGAAAAGGAGATTGTGTTTGCCTTGATCACAGGAAAGAACTCCTTGAACTGTGAGTTAAATACAGTGAAAGCCTTTAGTCATGTCTTATTTATTATACACAGTTTCTGAAAAAGCAACACATTTTATTAT
Source organism: Gouania willdenowi (assembly GCF_900634775.1). NCBI lineage: Eukaryota > Metazoa > Chordata > Actinopteri > Blenniiformes > Gobiesocidae > Gouania > Gouania willdenowi. The sequence continues at coordinate 10,356,688 of NC_041057.1, read as the reverse complement.
AATCCCTTCTGCTGAGTCTGCATGGTGAGGGATTCATCATCTGTTTGTTGGAACAAATAAGGCAATCAAACAATCAGCTTCCCATAAAAAGCTGTCAAACAACAAACTGTTTTATGGCCAGGTAAATGAAAAAACAAAAGAGTCTTTAGTTTAGAGTTCAACTTCTTGTCACCGTTCCTACTCATAGACCTTCAAAATGATTTCAGTTTCTATCTTTAGAGATCGGGGCCAACAGCAGTACCAGGTTAAGAAAGAAAAGAAAAAACTGGCTTCAAGCACAAGAACATTCTTGAATCACGTTTGTGTTCATTGGAAACAAATGATGGCTGGACTCATTTGCTTGAAGAAATAGAAGAAAAAATAACTAGGTAATAAATATCTTTTCCATGTGGCAATGTAGAACAATCGCTTGTCAAAGCCAAGTTGCAAAAGTTCAACATAAATTAACTGACGAAAGGTTTTTGCTTCACACAACACTATAGTTATGTTGTTTTGGGGTTAAGTTCTGTGAGTTGAATATATATCCCAATTCACTTTGAAGAATGAAAACCTACAAATAACAAGCCATAGTGTGATAGCATTACATAACAACCCTCTGAAAAGTAGAAATTGTGCGACTTCAAGGTTTGATCAAATTAGCAAAGGTTTAGTAAAACTAAAAAGAGGACGTCTTACAAAAACGTTTGTCTACAAAAGCTGCTTGCATTGCATACGTACACACATGCATACATGATGCAAGTTCGTAGAAACTTGTCATTGTGGCTGTGTCGTGTCAACATTTAGCACATCGTCTTTCATGTCTATGATGTACTTCCTGTTTGGGTTTCATATCATTATAAATGATCTTGTTTTAAATTTGAACAAGTTGTATGCTGCTTAGCGAACAATTGAAAGAGAAAACGAGCCTGATGGCTTTCAGGTTGATGGAGGTATATACAGTATATAGTTCTAATTTATCTAAATGACAGCTTCCTCTGCTGCACAAGGATTTAGATTTGGAAGTTAGGTCAGCTCTGTCTGATTGCATTAGGTTCCCAAACAGGCCTGAAGATATCAGTCTTTACATCAAAGATTTAACTAATCTTCTTTTAAAGAGCTTCTGATATATAATTACCGTATGTGATGACAAGTCTAAAGGAATTTGGAAACTTAGATAGAGGTCTTTATAACATTTTCTGATCCATCCAATAAGCTTTTTTAATGAAGATACTAAGTATTCTTCTGTTTTTCCTACAAACCAAATAGACATTTATGTGAATATAATCTGTTTACACATAAAAGTTCCCATAATTGCGCTGCTACTACAGTGGGAACCTTTTTAAATATGCTTATCCATTACCGCATTAGAAACAAACCTCAACTAAATGCAAATTCCACACAAATAAAGTTGTTTTTTTTCTATTCTACTGCAAAATGCACTTGAATTACTGTTTCCAGATTACATGCTGACTGTTTAATTACAAAAATATTGTGATGCATGGAGCCAAAATACTTTCTTTTAGCTGAAGATCCAAACATCAATATTTGTCAGCAGTAGAATTACAGACAGAGCAGTGCAAAGCGTCCTTTAGCTCTCTGTGTGTGTGTGTGTGTGTGTGTGTGTGTGTGTGTGTGTGTGTGTGTGTGTGTGTGTGTGTGTGTGTGTGTGTGTGTGTGTGTGTGTGTGTGTGTGTGTGTATGTTTTGACAAAAGCAAGACAACAATGGTAAAATCCAAGTGGTGCCCTGTGTTGGTGCTATGTCACAAACTACAAAAAGACCCCCAACCCCCCACGGTAGCAAAGCCCATGCACACACACACACACACACATACACACAATATTAAACAGAACTGATTTTAAATGAAAGCATATACAACAAACATGTGTTCCATGTGTGCACATCTGGAACATACCGTAAGAAACCATGATGCAAGCCCACACACAAACACACCCGTGCATCTCTCATCTTTGTACTTGTTTGTGAAGGAATGCTTTTAGAGCGACAAACACTGCATGTCTTTGTCCTGAATTTTCTTTCTTCTCCTTCATCTTCCTAGCCTTGGCCTTTGTTTCCACAACCTAGATTGCTCTGCTCCTAGCTACCCCATAGGCATTTCAAAAGCACAGCCATGTCAGAATTTGAACACTATTGAACTAGACAACAGCACCCCCACCTACTCTGTCTCCCATGCACACTGTGTCTTTCTTTCGCCCCTGGCACACACCCTCTTGTACTGCTCGGGATGAAAAAAAAATTGCCATAATCGAGAATTAGTTATGGTGTGTAGTACGTTTGTGTGCGTATGACTCCCATCCATCAGCACTGTTGACGCCTGAGCTTCTGAATGGCTGCTACTAACCTCCTTGCTACTCACCAGCGACACAGAAGCTGGCTACAGAAAAAGCCAAGACAGAAGGTGAATGGAAAAGGCATGCGTTGCAGGGAATTCCCACTTTTCAAAGCCCAAGGTACAAGCCTTAAAAAAAAGAAAACCTCAATGGCCTGTCTGTGAGATCTCCAAGAGCAGTTCAAGGTTAAATTGGAAGTAAATGTCTGAAAACAAAGCTATTGTCAAAATGGCGCTAATAGGTGGAGGCCTGTTTTTAACCAGTAACAGGCAGAAAGAAACATAGCGCACATGTCTGAACATTAGAGATGCTTTAGGGTTTAAACAGTCCTAATGCTTAGTTTAACTGTGTAATTTAAACCATGAACAACATTTGCTTTTTGACCAAGTTAAAAGACGACAAAGGAACAAAAAAAAGGATAACTTTTTTTTTTTGTTTTTAAATGTGTGAAATTTAACAAATAAATTATCATCAAAAATCATCAACACTATGTCTACCAGACACTGAAATCCTTCATCTTCTTTAATCCTAATGCAGTACAGGGGTGCTGAAACATTTATACAATAGAAATTACAGTAAAGCACCATAACAAGAGAAGCCAGAAACAATGAAACTTATACAGTATAATGTAACTACTATTAGTAAAACATGGCAACATCATGTGGTTACATGCATAAGGTATTTAACAGCTGAGTCATTACATGTCATTTCGACAAATTCAACAAATAAATTTTTTGAACTGTCACCCAAGAACCAACGCATACCAATCCAATATCGAATATCGATCCGATATCAGCCGGAAAACAAATGTCGGATTCAAATTTCCAATTCTTTATTCTTTATTTATTTTATTTTTTTGCAATAAATTTTTCATTTATTTTATTCATTTGTAGAATACTGTAGATATTATGTTGAAGGTTAAAATGTATGAAACCAATTGGTTCATAATAAATGGGTCAGTTTTTGTCATACCTACTGTTTCTGACTATTGTTCTCTGTTTAACATCACTTGAGCAAGCCTTTTCTAACATTCCACACTACAAAATAATATATATTTTTTTATTTATTTAAAAAAAAAAAGAAAAAAGTAATAAAAGTATGCATGATTCATGCTGATATCGTATCGGATCAATATCGGTATCAGCCGATACGCAAGGCTGCAATGTCGGTATCATATCGGAAATGAAAAAATTGTATCGGGACATCCCTAGTCTATGTACATAGCTCAAAGCTGAGGCATATGAAAAGTTGTTTACTGAAGGCCCAAACATGTAGGAGCCTCAAACCCAGACAAACTTTTTGCCAATTTTGAGAGGCTGGCATGTCCACCAGATAGGATGTCTGGCAGTTATTTATGTATATTCTGAGAGGGTGGATGGAGCTGCATTACTATACCAAATTTCCGTTTCCTATGTGGTGTAGTTCCTGAGATATTGGAAGCTGAAATTGGAAGAAAAATAAGGACGCAAAAAAAAAAAAAAAAAATCGCACAAAAATCGACGACTAAATTGAAAGAATAGACTTTAAAGTTTTGCTGCTGGTGTATAAATCTGTGAATGGGTTTGGTCCAGAATACATCAGTGACATGTTAGTCAGGTATGAACCCAGCAGGTCTCTCAGATCTATGGACACAGATCAGATAGTGGAGCCCAGAGTTCACAGTAAACATGGTGATGCTGCTTTTAGTTGTTATGCTGCAAAGAAGTGGAACAAACTGCCAGCGGAGCTGAAGTCAGCATCCAATGTGAACATTTTTAAATCAAAGTTAAAGGCACTTTTTTTCTCTACTGCATATGATTGAGAGAGAGATTTTTTGTCATGTTGTTGATGTAATGATGATTTTACTGATGATTTTAATTGATTTTACTGATGATTTTAATTGTTCTTATTGATTTAAATGTTCTTATTGATTTTAAACAATTGAATGTTTTATCATGTAAAGCACATTGAGTTGCCTTGAGTATGAAATGCGCTATATAAATAAATTTGCCTTGCCTTGCCTTGCCTTAAATTGGCCAAAAAATATATTATTATAATATTGGTAAAAATGTCTACTTTTTTTTTTAGACCGAAGTGCGTGGGCCATTTGTTGAAATGACATGGAATGACCCTGCTAATAACTCAGGGTTGTTCGGCTGGTTGAGCTGAGTCATGTTAAAGGTTGAGTTAGTTCAAGGGGCTAAAAATTTCTGCAGCCTGCATGATGACAAGGTGAACTAGAATGACTCACGCACACACGCTGCTCAGTTGCAGCACTGCAGGTCAACCATCTTCTGCTTTATGTCGAAAAGGCTTTACACTGTAGATAAGATGGATCTTTTTCCCTCACACACATACAGTATGCACAAGCGTGAGTTTGAATGACTACATCCGTAGCTAATACCGATTACTTATAATTAGGGATGCACCGAATATATTCGGCCGAATATTTCAAAAAAAGCCACAATTGGCCTTTGGTTTAGTGAGTTAAAAGCAAGGCCGAATAGTAGCGTGTGACGCAATGACGCAATCAAATAACGTGCAGTGATTTAGAGTCAGAAAAGTTTGTGTGAGTTGCTGCCGAACCACAGCAGCAGCTCCTCCTTTTCGTACACAAACACAGCCAGACTCGCTCCTTACCGCTTACTGCTCTCCGTCGTAAAAGTTGGAAGCCGCTCTCTTCCACAACCGAGTCTGTTGTGAGAGCTGTGAGCCACGAATCCGTTAACATCCCCATCGTTTCCTCCTTACACTACACCGGGTCTCGCTGCATAGACTTGTGTAGCATTAGCACGGAATGCTAACAGCTGATGTGTGTGAACAATTTCTGTGGCTCCAAGCAGTGACTCCCAACACGATCGGCAGCAGGAAAAGTAGTGCAGTTTGGGCGTCCAGTAGTGCAGTTTGCATTTACATATATGACAATAAAGTATAATATATTCTATATTAAACTGCAGTGTTGTTTTAGCTGTAAGATAGTTGGAGAGGGAGGAGCTCACATTCTAGGAGGCGTGTTAGGTGACGTCATCTGCCAACGTGGGCAAAATCCAACTTGCCCGTTTGAAGCTGACTGAATAACGTGAGGGAATGAGGCTAAAGGGATGTACATCACTGTAGCAAAACCATTATAAAGTGATTTTTTTCATCAAACCTCCCCTTTAATGCACTTTAATTTTTTTTGGAATGCATGTTTTGTTTTATTTGAAAGGCTAATATAAATGAAAAACTTTATTTTGCTTTTTTGAAAAGCAAAGGCTACTGGAATATTTACTTTCTTTAAAAAAAAAAAACATTTCTAAACATTTATTCTAGGTTATTCATGCACTATTTCAAAAGATAGTGAAAAACCTTAACAACTGCATTCGAGATTCGGTATTCGGCCAAGTGTTTATATTTTATTCGGCTTCGGCCACAAACTTTCATTTCGGTGCACCCCTACTTATAATAGCCATGCATCCACAAACAGGAAGAAGCTGCAGTATATCTGCAAAGGTAATAGTAGAGACGATGAGAAATTACAATGCCAGATGTAAAACAACTAGCCTGCTCTCACTCTTAGTTTAAACCACATTCAACTACATGGAGGACTTTGCACGTACGGATCTCTCAAAGTCTATGAAAAAAAACAACCCTGTGTCTTTCTTTCTTTTCTTATCATAGTCTCAGCTGAGAAGCACTTACTGGTGCAGTTACGGTACATGCTGGCGTCTTGTCCTCCAAACTTTTTTTTATCAGTTATTCAGACAAAACAGAAGAGTGTGTGACACCAGTCCAAGCAGATTCTCATCATTTGAACATTTTGATTGTCCTCAAAAAGGAGGAGTACATGTGTTTTAATAAGATTAGTCTCTAAAAACATTTGTGATTTCCAGATTGGTTTTAGAACTCAACTATTGTTGCTGGGGTGAGCTTCAACCATCCAAAAGTTGCATAAATAGTGATGCAGTCAAAATATTACTCTAGTCATTAACTGCCTTTGATATATTGTACCTTTTTCCTGTAACCAACTTATCCTTAAACTTTATCCATATCTGGACCTAACGATCTCTGATATATGAAAGGTTGATACGTTTTTTTAAAAGTGAAGTCATTATAAACTGTTTTTTTTTTTTCTTGTCTTTGATTTTTGTATTTTATGTATTTTAATTTAACTTGACAAATGGTGTCAAGATTGTCGATTATAGCATAAAATATGTATTTGATCTAAAATAGTAAACACTGTCATTGTGGTAATAGTGCATGTATTTTGTAATAAAAAAAGTGTTATATTATTCAAAGTTGTGAAAACTCATCTCATCCCCCTTATTCCGAGATGAGCTACTGCAGATACAGTAAAATTCTGTTGTGTAATAGAACGAGTGACAGTTTTAAAATAAATAAGAAGATGCAAAAAAAAAAAAAAAAGGCCACTTTTAAGTATTTAAGTGAGTTTCAAAATGTTAAGATTATTGTTGCTAATCCAGCAGAAGAGCCACTGCAGATTTTAATAGTGGGAAAAGCCTTGCTCAAGAGCTCTCAGGTTGGAGTGCGTCATTGTTCGAACCCAACAAGTCATCCATAGAGCTGTGCGGACACAATAATTCAATATAGGATAGTTAAAGTGGTTCTAATAAAACTATGACATGGTGGGATGCAATAGGGAACATGCCTTTCTGTTATGGCAGATCTGAGTAAATGCTAAGTCATCATCATAGTAGATGAACACACACACACACACAAAAAGAGTATACTGTATACCAAACATGGGCAACTGGTGGCCCTCGGCCTAATTTTGTGCGGCCATCAAAGTAAATGCACAGAATGACTACAAAAACACACTAAATGACAAGAGAACCCAAAATGTCAACAAACCACATGAAAATGACCTCAAAGACACAAAAACAAAAACATGAAATACACAAAACAAATCAAAAAACCCAAAATAAAAAAAATAAAAAAAAAAAAAAAACAAAGAACACAAAATAACTCCCAAAACACACAATGACACAAAAATAAACAAAAGGACTGCAAAAATACATGAAATGAGAACAAAACGCAACACAGTGACTCCAGAAAAACAAAACAAAAACATGAAATACACAAATGAACTCCCAAATGCAAAGTGGCTCCAAAAATACATAACATAACAGAAAAATAAGCAGAATGGCAACAAAAATACACACTAAATGACTCCAAAAGAGAAGATGAAAAAAAAAAAAAAAACAACAAAAAACCATCTTTAGTCCTCTCCTGTATTAATGCTCAGATCAGTCATTATTCTAAAAGATGACATGACTATTGATAATGTGGCCCTTGGATCAAACATTAACATTTTTGTGGCCTCTGCTGTGATAAAAGTGGCCCATCCCTTCTGTATACTGATATCTTTGTCCTACATTAATAATGGACTACTTTTGTTTTACAAGCTGGACTCCCACACATACATACATACATACAGTCTCCTAGAGGTGTGTCCCTCTCTCATACATACATACAGCCATACCATACTCACTTTTCAGTGCCTGAATCAACGCTTTCCCATCTTTAATGAGCTCCTTGATGAACTTGTTGGTCTTGTCCAGCTCCAACTCATGAGACTTGAGCCTCTCTCTGAACTGAGGGCTGTCCAGGTAGCAGTCACTGAACTCCAGGGCAGGCAGTCCCATCTTCTGCTCCTCTACACAACCTCTACTAACCTGACACTAAGGCTCAGGATGAGCTGCTGCTGCTGCTGCTGCTGCTGCTGATGCTGTCACTCACTGGGAATGATGATGGTGAAAGAGTCAATGACCGCATGTAAAGTTAAATGTGCAGGATTCCTCCTCCTTGTTCCTCCTGAGAAGCAGCAGCTCTCCTTCCATCCAAAAAGTAGCACAGAAATCCACCAGCGATGCCCGCGCAGAAGGTCACATTGAAAGTGTCCACTTGTTCAGTGAAACTGACTGTGAATTCCTCCCAACAGACTCATAGTGGACAGAACCGGGGCTGAAACAGTAAAAAAAACAAAAAAAAACAGGCGGAATTAAAGAAATACAGCTCGGCTTGTAACAGTGCTGTGTTTCCTGGGCGGCTTTAAAATGCACTGCACTGTTGTCAACCTACCACAACACGGATTATCCCCGATTGACAGCCCGTTGACCAATAGGAAGGCTGGAAATGCAGAAATGAAGGAGTTATGGGCGGGACAAGAACAAGAGCGAGTCAGAAACAAAGATATTGGTTGTTTCAAGATTGTCTTTCTCGGAGACTTTTTTCGTCACCCAGAAATGTATCGTAACACTCGTTACAAATAAAAGACTACTTTGTCACAATATATTCTCTTTCCACATAATTTATTTTAAGAAGTCATCATTACATGTAGTTATGAGTACAACATAAGCAACGTAACTATAATAAAACACTAGCAATTAATTTTCTTTCACAATTATTTACTTTAAATAAGATCATTCAGCAAGAAAACGATGTATAAATAACATAATTGGTTACACTACAATATTACAATTACTCCAACAACAAGGTAAATGACACCAGTGTGGTGGAATGAAGTTCTAAAATATTTTTTGGTAAACCCCTTTTATTATGTCTTAAGTACATCATAATGTATGTTGAATGTACTCTTTTGTGTAGTATAAATGTATAAACACATATTAACCGATTGTTTTAGTTAAAGCAAAGACCTAAAATAAGGGGCTCAATGGTGAGGCTTCGCTTTAGTAATAGACGATCTAAAAGGAGGACACGCTGACGTCATTTACCAACAACTGGGACTTTCTGCAGATTGGAGGCTGTGGTCGATGAAATCCCCAGCATTTGTCGCCATCTGTTGGCCACAAATAATACTGCAACAGATGCAGTTCCGGATCCACTAAAAAAATAATTAAAAGTACTTTTAAAAACGTTTTTTTCTTCTTTTTTTCTTTGTGTTCACATGCTGGTAAAGGTCAACACTACAAGAAGCACAATCTTTTTAAGACAGCAATGCATGAAAAAACGTTTTTTTTTTTTTTTATATAGTCTCACAGACTATAATCTAGTTATTTCATCATGCTTTTTTTTTCTCTTGTCTGCACATGCTGTCAAAGGTCAACACTACAAGAAGTGCAATCATTATGAGACAGCAATGCATGTTTTTTTATTGCAATAATATAAATTGATTTATTTTATTGCTTAATTGTGACCATCACCAGCCCTCCCCAAGGAAGGGTAAGAAATATTTTATTAGAGGGAGGATATAAAAAGGGAGAGCAGTGTTACACCTAAGTGGAGAGGGAGGGGGCGGGGGAGGGGAAAGGGAGCAGGGAGGAGAGACTCATATTGTGCTTATTATGTTGTGTAATCAAGCCAGTATAGTGACAAGTGTGAAGCTTAGCTATAATGGTGGTGGCTGTGGACAGGGGGAATGAGTGAGTGGTAGTATCTAAAGCAGGTTTTTGGGATTAACGTGTCTAAAGTAAAGCCCAGTATGAGTTTTATCCCACATCCCAAGGCGTGCCAGTGCATCGTATACCAGTATATGTGCAAAAAACCGCAAACCCAGGAACTGCCCCGGGCCCGCAGATGCAGCCAGGCCAGCAGAAAGAGTGGGGGCCAGGGAGCCCCAGGCCACCCCCCCACGGCCGAGCAACCCCCCAGATGACCCCAAGATCCCAGGCTGAGAGGCAGCCACCGCCCCCCACACACACATCCGAGGAAGCCCCAAGCAGCCGAGCACCCAGCGCATCCCGCCACCGACCCCAACCCCCAACCCCTAGGCCCCCCGCCAGCATCCCCCCACCCACCCACCCACACCCAAGCACCCAACCCCCGAGGGGAGGGCCCAGAGAGCCCCCCCCGGAGCCAATGCCCACGCCCAGCAGACGGCCAGAGCCGCGCCGAACGGGCAGCCAACGGGCACTCGCCGGCGGGCCCAGAGCCAGCAAGGACCAGACCCCAGGCCAGAAGGACCCGGAACGGAAGCAGCACCAAGAGCAGCGCCCCCAGGGACAGCGACCACTCCCATAGTCGCCGAGGGCACCAAGGGGATGCTGCAAGTTGCCCCGCTGGCCCCCAGGCACACCGACCAGGCACCCCAGAGCGCCCCTCCCTGATGCCGCCCGTGCGCACCCACAGGCATGGTAGGGCACGGCCCGCACCACCCGCCCCGGAAGACCCCCGCCAGGACCGGCCCGGCCAGCCGTTCATGTTTCAGCAAAAAAATATGTAAAAAGAAAAAGAAAGAAAGAAAAAATAAACAGATTACAATTAAATACAATAAAAATAAAATAAAATAAAATGTTATGTGTTTGATCACAAAACTAATGTTCAATAAAAAAATAAAGCATAGGCATTTATAGGCATGCATGTAAATGTTTTTAATAGAAACTTCAATCTAAAGTTTGATCTGTAAATATAGACATCACATAAGTTTGATGATTCTGCACAGATGCAAAAGGTTGTGAACATCCAATCTCAATCTGTAAAGCAGGATTACCAACCACTGCACCTGTTTTAAATGGTATTACAGTTACAACATTTTTCATCATTGCCTCATTGAAATCAGTTTATTTTAAGCTTCATGTTGTTGTTCATGCTGTCTCCAGTATGAATGTCTCAGTGCTGGGACAGACTGGGAGTGCAGCACATTTTAAGGCCCTGGCTGGATCTCTCACAGCCTCTTCACTCATTCTGTCTTCTTCGACTGGACTGTGGTAATCTTAGTCCTCACATTTGCCTGTTAAAATGTGTCCTCTGACGTAGTTTGGGGGGGGGGGATGAGAGGACCTGGGCAGATGGAGCACGAAAGCAGGCTGAGGAGCTCAGTGCAGACACTTCTGTTATTGTGGAGGATACTGTGATACAAGTTTATTCAAGTTCAACATTAGTGGTGTGGAAAAAGGAAGAATGCTGACTCATCAGGGGCAGGGTCACGTGATGTTCTCACAGGTATGTCATATAATTACAGGTTTGCAAAAAGAAAAAAAAAACATTTGTTTTTGTGAGGTGAATGACTCTTAAATGGGAGTTTTCTCTTGTGAACTGAGGTCACACCCATTGTGAATAAGTTTACTGTACTTATGTATCATTACCTGCTTAAAATATATATCAATGAAGGAGTTTTGTTTGTATTTTTACTCCGAAATTGATGTATTGATAAATTGTTAGCACATAATTAAATTTTGAAAAATCGGAATTTTGCTTCACAATTTGTAAATTTTGAATAATGTATATTTCAGCTGTGAATTATGTCCCCCCCCCCCCCCCCCCCACACACACACACACACACACACAACCAAATCATTTTGGTAGAAATTGACAAAGTTTACAAGTAAATTGTAAAAAGTGCATAAAGAAACTAGTAATGTTAAAGGCTCATCTCCACATAAACACTGAGCTTCTCATTACTATAGAAAGGTGTTATCTGTGTTTATCAAAAAGGTATTCATTTACTAAACTTAAAGGTCTGCATTCGATATATTGTTTCAGATTGTAATTCAAAATAATCAGTGTAACTTATTTTGAAAAACCTAATTTAAAAAAGAGAGATTAAATTATATTTTAATATTGTCATAACCAACCATTGACACATTAGCAAAAATCAAAAAAAAGTTCAAAGTTTCAATTTCAGATTCTATTTAGTGATAAAAGGGACATTACACAGTAATTAACCTAAATCTGTACATGTGCAAAATTATAGCAATAGCTAAGTTTCATCTTTAGTCCGCCAGCTGAAAAATACTGCCACATGAAGGACAACAACAATAATAATAAAATAATATATAAGAGTACAAGGAGAGGGTGTTGTTAATGAACACATAGCATGAAATACTCACACTTATATACAAAAGTATATAAACAACCAGTCATAACCACTATGTTGAATGCTAAAAGTGCATCACAATATCAAAAGTGCATGATGGGATTACACATTTCCCTGTTGTTAAAAAGTTTAAATGAGTTAATTGAACAATGCCCTGTTGCACTTTGCATTATGTATTACATACTGTATATGCAAGCATGTCAAATATAAATGCATACATAGAAAAGGTAATTTGGAGCTCAATCATAGCAGCTAGATCAACAAAGACAACTACATCAAAAACATTAGAACACTGAATGACCCCAGAGCCTCTTATCTAGACTGTGGGAGTGTTTTAGGACCTTGTGATTTTTAAAAGTGATAGTTAGTTCGGGGTTCATCCTTCAGTTGTTGTTTTTCCTCTCTGTTAGTTCTATCCAGTGAAACACAAAGGTCATTATCCCATCCGCACAGACTTGGTCAGCATTTGGACTTTTGACATCTTCCCACTTCCTCTTAGTCCAAAAGTCCCAGTAGCAACAAAATAAATACTCATATCATCACATTCAGGGGTCTCTCTGGGACTATAGGGTCTCATTATAGCTTCTCATTTTCAGTCTAACATACAGTAACTGATACTGATCTGTAATGATCACTAAATATATCAAGGCTTTGGACAAAGGGAAACTGTCATGGCCAAGTGCATTGCTGCTTTAGTTGTTTGTGTCACTGACTATAATTGGTGGCTCAATACTGAGCTACAAGGCTGTGTTATGTTGTTGCAACATTCCCAGCAGGAGGTTAAAACATTCCTGCAAATTCTGTTTACTTTGCACCAATTTTGTTTGAAATGTTGCATCATCACCATTTGGAAATGACTTTCCAAATGATAAAATGGAGAGTGATGTTGAATAGGAGAAGGTGGTTGCACTGGCTGACAGCGTTCCATGCTTAAACCTTATCTCAGAGAGAGAGAGGGGGGCATTCGTCCACCTGACCCTATAAAGAGGAGCAAACTTTCCTCCCCTTCCCAGTTGTGCCTCTGTTAACCGTTCAGTTAGATTAACAGTGAATACTCTGGACCTGCTCTGACCTCACAGGCCCATCAAACTGCGTCATCCTCATCCCAAACCCTGTGTGGGATGAATGAGGGGGACATTGCAGTACTGCCCTTTGGACAAGTCTCCATGGACATGTCCAAACATGAGCCGCGCAGGCTGACCAGGCTCTACAGTCAGAATGGAGGATTTCACCTGAGGATTTTACCAGATGGCACCGTGTGTGGTGGGAGGGATGAAAACAACTCCTATGGTGAGGAATACATACAAGATGGGTCACAGTCATCACAGTCAGGGGCCACAATAATGTGATTGTCTGATACTAGGGCCACATTATATAAATTAATGTCAGCATTTGGAATAATGGCCAAACTGAGCATTAATACAGAAAATAACAAATGTTTTTGTGTACTTTTGTAGTCTTATTTGTCCCATTTCATATATCTTGTTTTGTGTGTTTTTGTTGTTATTTTCTGCATTTTTTCATAAATAATGTTTTTTTTTTTTGGAGGTATTTTGTGTATTTCCATTGCAGTTTTGTGTGTTAATTGAGCCATTTTTTTCCATTTTTATTGTCATTTTGTGTATTGTTCTATCATAATGTGCGTTTTTGGAGTCATTTTGTGTGTTTTTGTTGCCAATTTGTGTGTCATTAGAATCATTTTGGGTATTTGTCTTGTGGTTTAGTATCTTTTTGGAGTCTTTTGTCATTTTTGTTGTCGGTTTTGCATGTTTTTCTGTCATTTTGTGTGTTTTTGGATGTACTTCTGGGGGCCGCAAAAAAAAAAAAATAGATTGAGGGCCTCATGTGGTGCATTAGACCTATGTCTGCATTAGAAAGCTAATTCATTTATATGGTTAAAAAAAAAAACGTTTCTCTTTACTTTTCATATAAGCTCTTGTTCTCAAAAACAATTCACTCACTAACAACATATCCTTAAGACATCTAGCTTAACTTCCTTTTTGTGTCACTATTTATTCCTGTACATTCTTCATCCAAGTGTTTATTGCAGACATCCTGAGGATGCAGGCGGTGAGTGCAGGGGTCGTTATCATCATAGGAGAGATTACAGGAAGGTACCTGGCCATGAACAAAAGTGGACACCTGTATGGATCCGTGAGTTCTTGCTGTTTACAGTCCATTGTTCAACTTCTGTGATGAAAATGCAACATGATGTTCAGTATAAGAACCAAACATTCATTTACTCTCTGCAAAAATTAGTTTTTTCAAGATCGATAAACAAATAATGATCAGATACTAAATTAAACAAAACATTTTGAAAATTTTAATTTTTGCACACAAAGGTTTGGCTTTTTTCTAGGTTTTTCTTGTTGTCTTTCAAATCTGACGCTTTTGAAATGCAACCTACTCTTTGCTTTCAGACATCCCTTGACGACGAGTGTTACTTTGTGGAGACGTATGAAGAAAACCACTACAACACGTATTTCTCTCAGTTATACCGCTGGTTTGTTGCCTTGAAGAGGAATGGGAAGCCCAAAGCAGGCCCTGACACCTACCACGGTCAGAAGGCCATCTTCTTCCTGCCGCGGTCTGCAGACAACACATAGACCACAATGGCAGCAGGAAACACTTTTTGTTGAGTGTGTGTGTGACATTGGGATTACCTAAAAAAAGAACATGGCTGTCAATTAAATGTTGAAAAAGCTATTGCTAATAAATATGTCTGCCCCCCCCCCCCTCGCTCTTTTTATATGTCAGTTATTCTATTTAAAGCAAAAATGGAAGTAGAAGACAAGCATTTGATGTTAAAACTGTACATTATTTTTGGTTAAAAAAAAAAATCACCTTTTTTAAAACTAAAAAACAAAACACAAAATGGGTCAGAGAAACCAGACGGGAAATGACGAAAATTAATCTAAAACACACAAAAGGGCAACAAAAATTCACAAAACTACAGAAAAACACATGAAAATACAACACAATTACACAAACAAAAACACACGGAACACAGAAAAAGACTAAATGTTTTGTTCTTTCCTGTATTACTGTTCAGATTGGTCATTATTCTGTACTGTGGCCCCTGACTAAGACATATTTGTGGCCCCCATAGAAGTTGCTCATGTATGACCTAGAGGGGAAATCTTTCAGAATTTTTTTTTTGTTATTACCAAATCACTTTTGCATGAATAATACATACTTACTAATCTTCTGAATTGAAATTTATAGATACTGACAGAACCTATTTTGTTTTTTGTAACACAGATTCAGAATCATTAGTTCATCACACCAAACATTCTTCCAATTGCATGAGTTTTCTTTGCGAGTTTGACGAATACCTCAAAACAATATTCCTCATTACTACTTCCAAGAGTTGCAAAACTGTAAATTTATGTTTGGCCACTAGGGAGCAGCAACGTGCAAGCTTTGGGGTTTTTGTTGAAATAGTTTGACCTTAGGAATCTAAAATCCACTCAATGCTTTTTTCAGAAATAATTCTTGATAAAAGCATTAATCTAAGATATCAGGTATCGATTTTTGACACCTTATTGTAGCTTTGTGCATTTACATTCTTCAGCTAAAAAGTAGAACAAAATACATTTCTTTGCCATTTGAGATGCATCCACTCGTCCATCCACTCCTGAAAAAACGTAAATATTCTCTGTAACTCTTAGAAAATGCTTCCTTCTTGATGTTTATGGAAAATTACATATTTTCCAAGTTCCCAGGCCCATCATGAGACGTTCCGTTGGGACATGCCATGAACACATCACCAGGGCGGCATCCTAATTAGGAGGGCAAGTCGCTGGATTTGGCTCTTCTCAATGCAGGAGGGCAGCAGCTCTACTCCGAGCCCCTCCCGGATGACTGAGCTTCTCACCCTAATTCTAAGGGAAAGTCCAGCCACCCTATGCAGAAAACTCATTTGCACACTTGTTTTTTCAGTCATGACCCAAAGCTCATGACCATAGATGGACCAGTACAGATTCCGCATCACAGCAGACATCACACCAATCCACCTGTCGATCTGCCTCTCCGTGACCCTGAGGTAATTTAACTCAGGCCACCAAACTGAACCCCTTCGACGCTGTGGCTGTGCCTAGCCATTATGTCCAGAAAAGTTATGAACAGAATCAGCGACAGTCTAACACTCACTGAAAACAAGTTTGACTTACTGATGGCTAGGACGAGCAAGCTCTGACTCCAGTCGCACAGGAAGCAATGGCCCGTATCCGGGGGTGTGATACTTCATACTCCAAAGAACCCTGCTGAGGGTCTAGAGCTGGTCCACAGTTCCCTGACCAGAACAAAAACCGCATTGCTCCTCCTGGATCCAAGGTTCTACTATCCGGTGGCCCCTTCTCTCCAGTACTCCTGAATAGACCGTACCAGGGAGGCTGAGGAGTGTAATCCCTCTAATGCGCAATGTTGCAGAGTCATATCAACCATGACAAACCCTCAACATCCAAGGCCTTGAGGAACTCTGTGTGGATCTCATCTACCCCGGGCCCTGCCACTCAGCAGCTTTTTACCACATTGGCAACCTCAGCCCCAGAGACAGGAGAGTCTACTCTGGGGTCTCCAGACCATGCTTCCTCATCAGAAGGCGTGATCTTCCAATGATTCACAATGTTCTGAGTCGAGGTCAGCAGTGCACCATCTTAACCATACACAGTGTTGATAGTGCACAGCTTTACTCTCCTGAGAGCCAGGACGGTGGTCCAGAACCTCTTTGAAACCATCCGGAAGTCGGTCTCCATGGCCTCACCAAACTCCTCCCCATGTTCCGGTTTTTGCCTCGGCGACCAGCATGGCTGTGCCCTGCTTGTCCGTCGGTACCTGTCTGTGCTGCCTCTGGAGTCCCACAGGCCAAGAATGCCTGATAGGATTCCTTCTTCAGTTTGACGGCATCCCTTACCACCGGTGTCTACCAACGGGTTCGGTTGTTGCCGCCACGAAAGGTACAGACTACCAGTTGCCTCAACAACAGAGGCATGGAACATGGTCCACTCATACTCAAAGACCCCCATCCACCCTGACACGTGGCCAACGCTCTCCTGGAGCTCCTTTTAACTGCGACTCTGCCAGACATTCCCAACAGACCCTCACAATACGTTTGGGTCTGCCAGGTCTGACCAGCATCTTTGCTCGCCATCGGAGCCAACTCACTACCATTCTGACAACAGAGCTCACTATATCATTTGTGGCCTCAAACCCCTCCCCACGTTAAGTTGGCAGTGATTGGAGGAAAACGCTGAAAAGATGTAAGAATAAAAAAAGCAGGGTAAAAATATTTATTGTACCCTATTTCTATATCATACTACAATAGCTACAATACAGTTTTTTTTAACACACCACACACACAAACGCATACACACATGCATGCACTCATGCAGATGCATCAAAGTTGGCCTGCAGGGCTGTGCAGGGCAGGAAGGGAATCATTCACTGTAAACTGAACAAGGGCCGGCTTCCTCTGGGAGTCCCCTAGCTAGACAGCAGCCAAAATCTCTGCAACACAAACCTCTAGCAGCAGCAGACCACACAATTACTGACATCAACCGATCAGCATGTGCATATTCTATAAGTGGGACAAATTATTTTATGTGCTACTCTCAGTTGTATGCTTATCTGTTGTGAGACAGTCATACTAACCACAAACCCTAATGGCAACAGTATCATGAGCAGGTAAACAACAATAAATTCCATGTCATGAAATTGTGACAAAAACTTTTTTGTTATAAGAAAAGCACAGTATTTGAACCTTTGTGCTCTTGTTTACCCATCTCTAAATGATAGTAGGAACATTTTACTATATGTCCTTTTTTTTTTTTGCACAAGATGAAGACACCTGCACACAAAAACATAAACAGACTTGTTTCCCAATCCGTGGCTTCCCAGAGTGACAAAAGAGTAGGAAGACAGAAAGCCAGATAAAAAGCTCTGGTTGCAGTAAGCATGAGGGTGCATTTTGACCACCCAGAGAATTACCCGGGTGCTTGTGGTTTGTCTTTCAGCAACTGTTTTCCTCATAGATGATTTGTGCTGGATGGACACATTCTGAAGGGCTCCAACCACGCGGTCTACTTTAGAGGAAAGAGGGAAACTAACACAGGAGAAGAGAGACAGGACAAGAAGAACAGAGAGTGTACAGCAGATTTGTATGTACTAATTTACACTTTTTGTCTTAAATCCATTGATTTTATGATTTTATTGTATTCATTATTTGGACTACCTACTCTGGGAACAGTGTTCAAACTATCCTGCCTGAGGAGATGGAGGTTAAGGACCTTGCCGGAGCCCCCTTCCTCCCTTCCATAAGCTCAGCTGTAATCATCACGTAGCTGAATTACTCACAAAAGCAACAGATGTGACATAAAAAAAAATGAACAACCCCTAAACAATTGTAGCAATTACTCATTGGCGTATGTCCTCATCTATCCACAATCAGCAACAGCTACATTGTCTCAGCATTGGCTGAACTTAGCCCATTTTTCATTTCCTGACATTGGTGATGAGCACATCAAGATGACAAGAGAACGTACAGGGATTTTCTCACTAAGGTAGATTTCACCACCAGGAACTCAATCTAAATGTGCGGAAAACAGCTGATCATGTTAACACCTTGATTTGGCTTGCTTTGCAGTCACAACACGCTTTTGGAAAAAGTGTGAAAAGAGTCTTCTTCTTTGATCAGTTCCAGACTCCAGCTGCGTGTTCACACAGGGCCAAATGTAGCAGACCTTCTTCTGGGAAACAAATTGTCATGTGGTTAAAGCGAGCCAGCATTGGCTGGTGTGATGAGGCCTAAATCTGCTTTCACACCAGGATAGTCTGGGACTTGATTCAAATGGGCAGGGGACAAGCTGATAACTACAGATAACACCTTCATTTGGCTTGGTTAGCATTCACAATGCCCTTTTGGAATTGCTCCAAACTGCCAGGGAAATCTGATGCAGTTACATAAGCTGCGTGTTAGAGGTGCTGATACTCAAATGGAGCATTTCTAAAGGACAAAAACAACACATAATCACAAGATGAAGCCTGGCTCATTGCTCTACAATATACATCAATATACATTTACAGTGCTTGTGCCTCGTTGTTGCTCCAGTGTTTTCCATGCATCATTTAAACTCCCTACGTTATTGATTCCTTTTCTTATGTTGTTCTGAGCCTTGGAGCGTTTGTGTTCTGATTGCCGTTGAATTGCTATAGAATGACCAACGTTTGCATCCGGACTTGAGTTGGCTTCTGATCAGCCCTAGAATCTAATTGCGTGTTCACACCTGGTCAAACAAGCCAGACCTTCTGAGGAAATGAAAACTTGGCTAAAGTGGGTCGGTGTGGACCCACCCTTAGGCAATAACAGGGTAAGGCCTGGTATCAGTCCCTTTTTACCCTGGAAGGACCTTTGGTTAAATGAGAGGGTTGGTTTTTAGCAACTACAGAACTCCAACCAGTAAATGGCATTAGAATGGCCTGGGATGATAATGAGGATGCAGGCTTTACATTTTAAATTTGTCCATTTTTAAAATGAAAAAGAAAAAACAAAATTCACAAGATCTTCCACGTAATACGGGAGAACGGCCACTCATTGTCATTAGTGCAAAATCCCACGTGAACTCACACATACACAGGCTAATCATCTGGACCGGAAAAGATCCTGTCTGTTCTTTTTGTAGCTGTGATGTCTCACACACTCAAACACACAAATACAACTCACATGCAGACCAACTGCTGCGATGACGCCTGCGGTGGTCAAAAATATCCTGAATGGAATAGTTTGCAGCAAAGCCATTTCGGGAATTCTCACTGATGACACTTCACAGTTCACATGTTATTCTTAAACCAGAGATAATTTTTTTGAAAACAAAGACGCTAATAGAACAGAGAGTCATGAAATCATCAGGGACAGGAAATGAGTTTCCGTGAGATTTTGAGGACACAAAGGTTTTTGTTGTCTTGACATTGACTCCTGTATAATGCAAAAACCAGTGTGTGGTTGCCTCTACTGGAAAACACTGGATACCAATGCTTTTCTTCACATTGAGTTGATATCCAGGTAAACACAAATTCACCTGTTTTTTATCGGTATTACTACGTCAGTCTTACTGAAACATCAAACTGGGTTTGTAATTTACAAGCACATATAGAAAATATTTACAGCAGCGTGGATACTGTGGTATCAATCAATGTGTGAAATGTTACACACGGAGGTTTGTAAAGTATCAAAAAGCAGAAATGTAAAGAAAAAAAGAATATTAACCAATGTTATTTCTGGTTATCCAAAATTCATTCAAACATATTCAAATCCTGCTTACATAGATATGGGTCCCTTGGTGGTCTGACCAGGATTAACATTGACAGGTAGCCAGACCATTGCAGGGCTAACAGAAAAAGAGTCAATTGCAGACAAACATCTCTTACAGTCAATTTTGTGACCAAAATGTATTTTTACTGTCGTGAGAGAGATTTTGTTTTCTTCTTCTGAGTTCCCATTCATTAAAGCTTAGCTTGCATACAAGAAACAATATTAAAAAAAAAAACAAAAAAAAAAAAACATCAATTTGTGGATTTCCTTGAGGAACATTATGAAAAAAAAATGTACCGGTATATGACGTTGAACAATTTCTACTAGCAATAATAACGCATTGGGTAATTCTTTGTTCACTAATCTCATTTCTGGGAAGGTCCAACTTTAACCTCTAATCTCTTCCTTTTCCCTTTCCTCATCCTGACATTCAGAACAAGAAGATAAAAGAAAAAGTAGACAGAACAAACAGCCAAGACTTATTTATAGGAAATATCACATATTCCATGATTCCCAGTTATCTCAGAGTGTTTTCTTGTGGCTGCCACTGTGTCATTGCAGGATGTTGTGGCTTCCGCTCTCCTTTTTTTCAGTCTTAGTAACTCCCCATTTTATCCTGCTGCCACTTCCTTTCTTTTCTGTTTTAGGCAACATCCTTTCAGTGTGTTCCCAGACCAGAGGAGTAGCTATAATTGTCCACTTGTTCTCCAAAAGGAATGTGGCAAACACGCCTCTTGAAGAGGCTGCTCGTCTGCTGACATCAGAGGGTGAGGAGGTGGTGAAGAGGAGGAGAAGAAGATTGGGATGGATGAAGAGGGAAGAACAGTTACCAGAAAAGGGAGGAGATTGTTGATCTAAAAGAGCAGCATGAATGAAAAAGACGTCATGATGTTTTATTAAAATACTTGGAAATCAAACCCTTTTTGACCCTGGAAGGTTGATGATAAAAACCATTTTTTTTTTTGTTTACCTTTACATACAAGCTACTAACCAATTTGCTGAAAGTTGCCTCAATGACTAATTTAAAGAATCACTCTAATCATGCAAGTTAATGGATGCACTTTTATGTTAATTTACATAAACTCTCTCCTCGTTTCCTATGAAAAGTGATGACTGTTCAAAGTGCTTTTATGAGGTTCAGATGGACTGCTGTGCCAGCATGGAACTGCTTGATTTATAAGGAAAATGCTTCAGGCACACGCCTAACATTGCTTTACTATTTCATGATGCAGTACAAGCTTACCTGCCTTAGGCTTCATGCACATGCAGGCTTTAGATGTGCAGCAGGAGGAATAGAAATAAGTCTGATTTTACAGTCCTCAAGACAGATGTCTTGTTGAGCAGCGTTACCCAGTTTTTACAAATATGCTGTACTCCTGCACCCTGTAAACTAATCTCCTTATATCTTCCTTTAAAGTTTAGGTCTTAACTTACCGGTAGTTACAGGTCATGGGTATAAATTGCAAGCATTAACAATTGTAACCCAATTTTGAATGACAATGTCAAAAACTCTGTCAACGGAACATTTATTGTGTCTATATTTAGGTTCCAAGGAGGTGATAAGTAGTCCTTTCCTTTCCTTTGTTTTTTTTTTATTTTGAAACAGCATGCATGCTGTATGCATATTTTCCTCTTTCACGCTCACTCATTGTAATGGCACAAGGCACACAGTGTACAGTTACTCATATTGCCAGGAAGCGGAGGTATGACATCAGCTTATCATCGCCTGTGGGCCCATGGGAAGACCAGAAGAGGAAGAAGACAGACTGTGAGAGAGGTGGTGGTGGTGGTGGTGGTGGTGGTGGGGGAAGCACAGAGTAGTCAATGCAGACATGGCAGGAGAGATAAGAAGGATCAGGCAGATGGGCCAAAATGAGGTAATAGGTGCAATTTTTATTTTCCATGTCCCAGTGTGTACAAATTGGATTTTATTACCCAAACATGACAAAGTGTCACTCAATCATTCAAAAACAGTATTTGAATTCAACCAGTAACAAGATATTTCGAGTAGAATTGTATTTATTTTTTTAAATGGATAATTTGTAACAGTTTGAAACACATTGTGTGTCTTAAAAGTGATTTAATGGACTGATTTTTAGAAGCAGACATCCCAAGCTCTCAAATTCTGTACAATATCTAAAAAATAATGTTCATACTGCGTTTGTGCAAGTCGCAAGTAACATGCCGTCAGGGTTGGCAAGGTAGGCAGTGTCTACCCAAGGGTGAATTGATATTTTGATTATTTGTTTTAATTCTAATTATGAATTATTTATATATAGCCTACAGTACCTCTAAGTTTGATAGTGTCCGCATTTTGTGCGTTTCATAGCCCAAATTACTAAACAGCGCTATTTCCTGGAATGGCTGCCATCTCACTCCGCTGGAGGAGGCCTCGCCCCCTCCCAAAAACACACGACTGCTCTGCCTCTGTTTCCAATAGCGTGTTTTTATGTGTTTGCGCATGCACAGTCAGTTCCCCAAGATGACAACCATTTACATCCAAAGGCAGCTCTCTACACTGCCTTTGGACGTAACCACGCTATGCTAAATGCTATACGTAAGTTCACAGTAAATTAGTGAATTGATCCCATGTGACCGCTGCTGCTACATTCTCTAGCTAGTGGGCGGGATAACACTACAGGCGGGATGACAGCGCTAGAGACGATAGAGAAACTTTTTTTGAGGAAAACAACAGCTTTTAAAAGATGGGAGACCAACACCTGAGCTACCAGACCTTCAGCAAAGGTAAGGTCAGAACATTGTTGGTACTTTCCACAGTGAATGGTACAAAAAGAAGGATTGGCTTTGTGGATGCACCTCACTGAGGCTGTTCAGAGTTGTTGTTGTTGTGATTTTCTCCGTGTTTCTGTGTTTCCAACACAAACAATGGATGTGCTGCCGTGTCATGAGATATATCTATAGCTGTCTATGTATAAAAGTGTCCTTGGGCAAGACACTGAACCCTAAGTTGCTCCCAGTGGTTGACAAGCACCTTGCATGGCAGCTCTGTCCCATTGGTGTGTGAATGTGAAAATGGGTGCACTTTAGGACTACTTCAGTGTAGGTGATAAAGCACTATATAAATCAAGTCTATTTAACATTTACCATATTTCTCGCAGTTTAAAGAAAAACTGTTGCTACGTATAAGAGTGTTGCATTGCATTTCAGTACTTTTTCTGAAGCAAACTATTTGTTGTGTCATTGTGAGTGGGTGATACCTTTACTTTTACCATTTTACAAAGAATTATTTGCTGCGTGATGCACCGTTGTGCCTACAATATTCTCTCTGCATGAATAATGTCAATACTTCAGCTGTATGACTGATTACAAGTCTAAAAATATCACTGATTAACGTCATTTAAGTGGACGTAGTCATAAAAGCACAAGTGCAGTGCAGTGCAAAAAAATAAAATAAATTAAAAAATCATCACCTAAAGTCAATTGTGTGTGAGTGAGTGTGTTGAATCCGGCACAGTTGAAGGAAATAACAGTTTCAGCACTGAGTCACTGCAGCTTTCTCTCAGTGGGAAAGAGCTGAAGCTCAGGCTACTCTTTGATATCACTGACATTTAAGAAAAGTGATGCTGGAAAAAGCTGTCAGCTGTTCACTTGGACCATCTGTTTATCCATTTGATTACAGTCTATGTTTGATTATTCTAAAAAGGAGAAGCAAGCCTCCTACTCATTGTCATTATTCACCACATTCTCATCCTCATCCCCATCTACATACTTTATCATTTTCATTTTTGGTTCACATACAACTATCACAAAAGAGCCTTTGTAAACCTGTGAAAATAAAGTAATCTTCTATAAACAATGTCTGTGTGATTCCACTCCAACAGTAGTGTACCATTGCCTTTTTTTCCATGTGTAAAGAGCAGATCTGTGTCACGATCTGATCTGCACCGCGGCTGCACTCAGGCATCCCTAGGTAGCATTGGTCTAAAAATAGCTCTCCTTCTATTTATAGAGTGGCTTGATGGATAGCTGTAGCCGTCCTCAATGTCACCAAAGAACAGCATTATAACCACGGCTCCTGTGCTGCTGTCATAATGCTTTATCCTGCATGACCTACACAGCACAAAGGGGGAATGTTCTGATAATTCTCCTTCACATACATCACTCTACCTATTTTATACTTTTGGCATTGGTTTTCATTGGTTTTGATATATAGACAGTACATATAGTCAGTGAAATATTGTATGAAAAAGATGCAGATAGGGTGTTTTGTCACACTGACTGAAAACTGCAGCTTTACACTAAAGGAATTGCCCTTTTTTTCCAAATGTATTTGTCTATTTTACTAAAATTAGCTCTGTTTCCTTGGAAACACTTGAGGATCATACCAAATTTCCCATCTTTGGGAAATTTACTTTCATTCAGTTAAGATTTAACAAATATAATGACGTTGTTTTTTACCTTTTTGTTTGCGATTCATTTATTCATGTTAAAGCACTATTTATCACACACAGTCCTTCCTATGCCTCTCAACATTCATTTGTGATATTACAGAGTCAGATGCACTCCAGAGGGGGCATGCGGAAAGGAGATCCATTCATTTAGCTTCTGCCAGCCGCATTTGTTTGCAGCTGGGCGGCTGAATGAGAGTGATCAGCCAACCATAACAATCCATAATGGCTTTTCTGCCTCATCCACAAGTCTAGAAGCGTGCCTCCGGTTGGGGCTATCCCCATGTGCTTCCACACGCCCTCAGTCTCCCTGCCTCAAACCGCCACAACAGGGTTCCCGTTTGTACCATTCTTGATGTCCATGTGTGTGTATCTGCATGCGAGTGTGTACATACGGATGAAAGGGTTGGAAGGGAATTCAGAATTGAGGCTGTGACTGTGACAGCGGAAGACCACATTGAAAAGGAGTGGAGTCAGCCAGTGCACCCGGGGGCCCCTGAGACAGTCTGATCACGCAACAACACGGGCACCAAGCCCAGGGATTGGACCAGAGCTGGATCAGAAAGGAGATGTTGGCAGGAGATTTTCTTCCTGCCTTATCGATGGATGCATGAGTGTGTAGTGCAACTAAACTCTCTTTGTTCAAGCTAAATTTTGTATAACATTAATCAGGCATTTCTGCTGGGGAAGGTTTAAGTGCTTTCATAACAGCCCTGGACAGGAAGAAAGTCAGTACAAATAAATGATACATTAAGCCTGAACAAAGGGGCAAGGCCGTTTTGGATTTTGGTTTAAAAAACAGGATGTGTTGATAGTGTACCTCATAAATCCAGAAGGAGGTTCAATTGATCCAGAACCAACGCATACATGTTTTATGAGGTGAAAAACCATGAATGTAATAATTTACAAAATACGACAGAGTTGGAAACAATGTGGTAGAAATTAAACAGATGTTGAGTCTCTCCATCTGTAACTGCCAATAGCACTCAAACGTTCAATCAACAGACCAAACCTAAGGACCACCAGCAGTAATGAAGATCTTCTTTTGCCAATTTTTGTTGATCGCTCACCAAGGAGTAGCATTTCTGTCAACGGCAAAAAGTCCAGGAAGTATTTGCATGAATGGTTAAGCCAGGAGTTTAAAGCTTTAAATAAAACAACAAGGAGATGATACGAAGTAGGAGGGAAAGGTGAGTAGAGGATGACAATAAGAGAGGGAAATCAAGTAGCCATCCAGTGATCATTTTACAGGCAGAAAGGAAGTATTCCTGGTGAGGGGAAGGAGCCAGACAAATGACTGACTGAGAGCTAAGTGGGTGGCAACTGAACATCAGCCCAACAGGTAGACAACAGCTGTAACAGGGATGGACTGGGGCTCTATGAAAGGCAGGCAAGGCAGAAGAGATGAAGAGCTCCGTGTGCATTAAATAAAGGCAACCAGGATTAATTGCTTCTCAGTTGCAGGATCCACTGGGGCACTAATGAACAGCAGTGGATCCTGGTTGCCTGTATTTACAAGCACAAAGCTCTTCTTCTCTTCTTCATGGCATAGACGAAACAGCAGAGTGGGACCTGTCGCCCCCTGTGGTCACGGATTTGTTCGGGTCAGGGATTGTGTTTGTTTACATCGACTCTTTTAATTTTGACTGATTTTTAGAGCCACCCAAAGCAGCACAAGTTGTCATTTTGACTGAAAAAGCTGCTGAATGATTTCACTCCTATAGAAGTCAATGGACTGAAATGGGCGAAACACGTCATCAATGACGTAATTTCAACATGACGGCGCACAGGGTAAAGTAGTCCTAGTTTTAAAAGTTAATAAAAGAATATGGTGCAAAATAATGCATTTTGTTAGGCATAGATCTTCTAATAAGGTTTTAGGCCACATTTGAAAAAACAGTGGACTTTAAAGTATATTCTAAGGCTAACACTTTAAAAGTGGAACAGTGTGCTCTGACCTCTTTGTTCTGGTAAAGACTCGAGCTGCAGCGTTCTGAACCAGCTGTAGCTGTTTGATGCTATTTTGGGGGATTTCTGTCAGAAGACCATTACAATAGTCCAGTCTACTAGAGATAAAAGCATGGATCAGCTTCTCCTGATCTTTCTGAGTCATTAATCTATGGATCTGGAGATGTTCTTAAGACGGTAAAATGCTGTTTTTGTTATCAATTTAATTTGACTGTTGAATGTTAGATCTGAGTCATTCAGAAGACCAAGATTTTTGACTTGGTGTTTAGCTTTGAGGTATCAAGACTCAAATCGCTGACAGAAGTCCACTTTTTTTTTTTTTGGTGCTTTTTTGTCACCAAGACAAATTCCTCGTGTGTATTCATACACTCTTGGTCAATAAAGTTGATTCTGATTCTGATTCTGATTTTTCCTATTACAAAAGTCAATCACCCCGATCTTGTAAGAATTTATAGAAGTTTTTACACATCTAGCTGTTTACCTTTCCTCAGCAGTCACACAATAGCTTTATCAAACCATAGCCATCTGGGTTTAGTGATAGATATAGTTGGGTATCATCTGCATAGCGCTGATAATCAACCTTAGAGCATAGCAAAAGTTGACCTCAAGGAAGCATATAAAGGCTGAACCCTTAGAAATCAGCATTTCTACACTTCAATTCTGGATCTCAGTGATCCTCCAAGGTGTTTTCTGTCTGATAGATTTTCTCTTAGTTTTGATTGGCGCCAAAGCATTTATGACGTTAGAGACCTTTATATAATCACACTCATCCAGGAGTTTATCAGCCACCTCCACACTCAAAGTAGGTGTCATGGCTTCCACGAAATGGGCGAAGGTGTTGTGAATTACGTATCTTTCCTTATGAACCACAGAGATAGGTCAAACAGATGTTGCAGTCTGTGTTACAAAAAGATAAAGTGTAAAAACCTGAGTAAAAACTAGTCCCTGATACTTACATAAGTTGTATTAATCAATAAGCCCATATGCTGAGGTAGTACATTCAGTTTTTTTAGTGTGTAAAGCACAGGAGAGATGTCGCATAGTGTGCCCTGAGAGGTCAGTGCAGATGTTACTGTAAGCAAATATGGCAGATGGCTATGCAAAGGAGGTGAGTTTGCATATACAGTGTGAGAGGAGACTGAAGCAGCTGGTCATTTGTAAACTAACTTCTCTGAAAATGGCCTTCTGCTCATTTACACTGTGGCTACATTTGGTTCATTAATCAGTCACCTGAATTTTCTGTCTCACTATACAAACGCACTCTTTTATTTCCATTGCCCACACAATGATAAATACCTCCTCTGTCAGTAGGTTTCTTACTCTCTTAAAGGTAAAGTTATGTAGAGGAATATCAATTTTATCCAAAATATCTTTAAATAAGGACAAAGTCTTGGAAAACTGAGCACCAGGTGTCCCCGTCTCTCCTCGGTCTGCTCCCATCGAAAAAACAGGCACACGCTTATCTAACCCCTTTCTCCCTTTTTCCTCCATCGAGTTTGTTTGGCAGCCTCGTTGACCTGTGGGGAAAGAGTGAAAAGATGCCGGAGAGCATTTGGTTTCACTGTGTACAGTTACCATAAACTTCTGGTTAGAATCTAGTGAGGGAAGTACTCTTATTCCAGATTGTGAGATGACAGATGAAAGCAGGAAGCCTTCATGAATTGTTTCTGCTTTTTACCTGTCTGTGCTGCTGGAAACTTTGTGACTGCTGGAAGATAGTAAGTCTTTAAGTTTAGAACAAATACAAGAAAAACTTCCACAATTAAGAGTTTATTTTTTTGTAATTGTTAGCGGGCCAGGTCTCGATCTGCAATCGTGTGTGTGTGCGTGAGTGTGTGCGTGTGTGTGTGTGTGTGTGTTGAGGAGTCCTGTAAGGCCCCTGGTATCCAGCAGAGGAATGCAGCAGTCTCTTGAAAAGTAGTTATCAGCTAATGAGAATTCCACTCAGAGCAGGAAGGAAGGGCTTAGAATGCGTGTCCCTCAGCGAATTGAGGTGAATGTTAATCACAATGCATGAGCTCACACACACACACACACACACACACACACACTTAGGCATGCACACATATGAGTTTAGACCCAGAAGAAAGTTGAAGTCCCTGACACATGGATGGATAGAAAGGGGAAGACAAAAAAACCCCAGCTTGGTGTTGTCTCTGTGGTTTGAAACTAATTGGTTGCAGATGAAAATCGGTGGACACAAACTTGAGACGACCTTAACGTTTCTTGCTTTGTGCTTCCTTTACTAGTTTTACCTCAGTGTGTGCATCATTTCACAGTTTGCAATGACTTGTACAAATAAAAGTGTTAATCTATAATTCTATTAAATGACGGTACAGACCACTTTATTTTTTATTCACTCGCCCATACCTTTAGTCTCCTTGCCGTCCTATCTATCCTTCCATCTCCGTCTTTCTCACTTTCTGCCTGTCTTTGCCATGAAGGACCCCAGGCCTCTGGAGATTCTGTCCCTCAGGAAGAAAGCAACCGTCACCCTCCCTCCCCTCTGTTTTTTCATAACCTAGTATTTATGTCTGACAGACCTCCTCTAGACAAATGGCAGCCATATGGGGAAAGAAGGCAGAAGAGAATGAAAAAAACTAAACTTTTCTCTTTTTGTCACTCCACTTCTAAGTTTTTTTTGCTGGATCAAATTGACACTGTGTTGTGGGGTTTATTTCATTTCCCTAACAAACAGCTTCATAGGTACTATATCTACTATCTAAAGAAAAACTTTGCGCTGTGCTTTGCCTACAACACTAGCACGCTCAAATTACAGTTTTGCACCCTATGCTGTTGCAAGTGTCTCGCTAAAAATAAGGCGCCGTCGCAACACAATCCAGGTGGAGGTTTTTCGGCAAACTTGGCGCTATAAGGGATATTAAAATGGACTTTGCTCCAGGAAAGTGGGCTTTCTTTACACAAACGGGTCCAACGCAGATTGCAGAATCAATGCTAGTTTTCTCCTACATAAACATGTTTTTAAACAATGGCATTTTTACTAGACAGGGGGCTGGTGGCAGCGCAAAATGCAGTAATTCCACCTGGGACTTGGCTGCAGGTGTCAGAATGTAGTTTCCAAGGAAAGCTTCACCTCTCAGCTAATGTTTACAGATTTATTGCATAAAGTTACTAACTTTCCAAACGTACTAAGGAGAATACACTTCCAGGTTTGAGAGGTAGGTGTTAACTGTCAGCTTTACACATGACAAATGCATGTAACAAAGAAAACAAAAATAAAAATAAAAGTTTCTCAATACAATTTTGAAATTCAGGTTACATTTCCAAAAAGGAGTAGGAAGAAGTACATACCGTAGTTAATCCAAATACTTATATCCAACTGTGTTGGCTAAGTAATTCAGAACCTAACATATAAAGTGTCTGATAATAAGCAAAGTCAGCGTTATCAGTACGCATGCGCGGCACCCGGGTCAATTTGTTCCGGGTCAGAGTTCACGACTACCTATGTTGCCAACAAAGCCCAATAAAGTCATTCTATTGTAATGGAACCACCTACAATTAAAGTATTTACATTGCGTAAGGTCGTTTTAAGGCAACATGCCAGGTTCCCATTGTTTAGTGCATGACTGCCCCAACGGTACACGTGGGCTTAATAAGTAGATGGAACAATTTTGCCCTATTCACGAGTGCAATAAAGAAACCTCACATTGTATATGCGACCCGCCATACGTACTACTCACATTTCCTATTGAAATCGTTGTGTAGAATGGACTAAAATAGTAAGTTTGCCATGCTCGTCCTTGCGAATCAGATAAGTATTTATATCTATGTACATGCAGGGGGAGCATTTATTTGCTCTTGTCGACTCATTCTGCCAACCTTCTCTCAGTTCTAACCCCCAGTTTCCACTGGATGCGGCTCCGTTGCGTTACGTCACCGCCGCGTCACCGGAGCTGATAGGTTTCCATTTTAGTCTATGTGTTAATTTCCACCGGGTCCGCTGCGGTGCGTGTCTGCTCCTTGCCAGATGCGGTAGTCCGGTGCCCTGCGCCAGATATACGCAGGGCTTCTATTTCTGGCGGACACCGGAGCACGACGCATCAATCAGCACAGAGCAAATGAAGCTAAACAGGAAATTAAGCACGTATTCCGCAATAAAATATCGGGTTACTTTTCAAAATAAAACACTTCAGATTATATTTCAAGTAAATACATCACCAAAACGTCATAATGTGTAAAAACAAATTCACATCCACTATATTGTTTCCACTCATTCTGTAACTCACTGTAAACTGCAGCAACTTTGATTTAGTTCATGATTTACTGGTGCAGTTTTATCTCTTCTCTGTTGGCTGTTGATAAAAAATGTGGCTATGACAAAACCAGAGTCCAACCTTCTTGTTGTTCTTCGTTAGGAACACTGACCTGTTTATCTGTTTATTGTTGTGTTTATAACACATACATTTAATCGCATTCTCACGCAATTATATAAATATCGTGAGAACTGCTCTGTCTAGTGACGTCACACTCGTTCAACGGGAGTGCACCGCGGCGCACTCCAAATGCAACCGGTGTGAATTACCGGACGGCGGACAGCGGTGAAATACCGGATCGGTGCCATGGCGCAGCGGAGAGGTATGCAGTGGAAACCCCGGGAAAGGGATCTAGAATTTGTCATCTGACAACTGTCAACATCGATTTCAAGCAGAGATTTATCATCAAGGTTGACAACCTCCCGTTCCTGCTGTTTTGTTAAAACTATCGGGGCTTTTTGCAATGACAATGCCCAAACAAGGGCCACGAGATCTTTCTTTCTCTTCCTGGTAACACTGTATTCTTACAGAATTACTTTAAAACATTGATTTTACAACGCTCAAAGTATTCAATGTCTGTGTCGCACTCCGCCATGTTTACGTGTCTGCGTCGTCCTGACCCTTGACCCGATACAGCATACCTTGCACGTGGTGAGATTCCAAATCCGCTTATAGGGATATAGATAATGAAACATATATTGTAGCAGCAATTTATTTTTAGTCAAGAGTAAGTTTGTAACATATGTGTGTTGCATTTCCTGATTGGCTGGCCTCCTTCACTAATAAGCTGAAATGAGCTTGGACATAGAGTGGCTGCTGGATCAATGTGTTGATGTGTGCTGTGGTGTCTTCTCTTTGTCTTTTTCCCTTTGGTATTTTGAGTTTTGTTTGCATGACAAACATAGACTCATACTTCAATCGCAACTTCTGCTTTCTACCTCCTTTCTCTGCATCTGGGTCAACCAACACAAGCAGGAACTTGTTTTATTTCCAGATCAAATAAGTCAATAATGATTCATAAGTAAATAATATGTTCATAAGTAAATTCAGTCAAATGAAAACAGAATTGTGTTTGTCATTTTATGATCTATTGGCACACAGGTCCATACACTAATGGGTCAGGTAGTTAGCGACTGTATTTTACTGAGTTTATGTTTGCTCGAATGTCATTTTTGATGAATTAGCCTGAAATTTTATTTGTGTATAATTTCACACGGACAAATCAGGCTGTATTTTAGATCCAACTGTATAGCAGAAGGCAGAGAGGAAAAATAGCATGTGGTTAATGTCATTCACCACTGACATTCAAATGATTGAGGAGGAAAGTTAGGGGAGAGTCAGAGTGCAAAGTAGAAGGTCCAAAACTGATGGTAATCAGGTAATGTGTAGACCTGTGCAAACATTTATGTGTCATTAATGAGAAACTGCCCTTTTGACATCATAATGAGGCTGAAATGAAGAAAACACACCAGAGCCTGTTTTCCCCCCTTAAGCTTTGCAATTTTATTTTTGACAACCTGTTTATGAGAAGGTTTAATCCATGTTTTATTGAAAGTGATTTTACCTTCATCGGAGTCAGTAAGAAAGGATATTTTGCTACACAGCAGTTTCACTGATCGATATCCCTAGTTAGTAGTACTCCACTTGTTTGTGTTTAGTGTTACTTTTACTGTCCTGTAGCTTTACCACAGTTTGCCTCAGAGGTCGATAACATATATATTCAATGGTGAAATAATTTTAAAAAAAATCACCAAATGTATATTTCAACATATGATGAGTGAAGGCCGGCTCCTTTGTTTTGAGATTAATGATTGCAGTTGGGTCTTCCAACAATAGAAATGACATAACTGCTCACTTACTAGCAATTACAAAAAGGTTTCTGACAAAAAATAAGCATCTAACAGAGGGTAACGTTAAGTCAAACCAAATCCACAGAGGTCAGTGTAGAATGGACTTTGCAGGTATTGTAAGTATTCTCAGAAACTTTGGGAGGTTAGAGGTTAAATGCTTTGTATTTTACAGGTGATTGGGGTCACGGAGTTGTGTTTTTAAGTGTTAGGCTTGAGTCTCATTTCCTCTTTCTTTACGAGTCTTCTTCACTGGTTTTTGACTCTTCCAGTCAGAGAGAACAACGAGAGAACATGTCACTCATTTGTCCCTGAGGGAGCAGCTGGCCTCATGCTAATCCCTGTCATGGCCTTCTCCTCCTCCCCTGTCCAATTCTCCCTTCCTTCTTTCATTCATTCCTTCCTTTCTTCCTTCCTTCCTCCCAGCATCTCTCATGTAATAGCACCCTTGTTCATGCAGGACAAAACAGCACCTTTGTGTCCATGATCCCTCACTCTCGCCATCACTGGCACCCCCACCACACCCTTTTTTTCTCTCTCAGAGTGAAGCAACATTTAAAGCAGGAGAGAGGAAATTGTAAACAGCAGGTTTTAGAGGCCTGGTGGACTGGCCGGGGTCCGACAGCGCTCAAAGTCCAGCAGAGCAGAGAAGCAAGCCTTTGTTAATGAGGGGATTAGTTAGGGAGTTGAGGGGAGGTTTGCCACCTCCAACCCTCACAACCCCACACCTCCATCTCTAATCACCACCACCAACACAGCCAGTCTCACACACACACACACACATACAATGAATGTGAGGCTACATTCAAGGTCCTTTTTCAGCATTTACAGAAAGAGTGTAAAGCAAAGACCAGATCAATCTTTTTCTACAATACAGTAGCCGTTTACAGAGCTCAATCTAGGGCATTTGGTTTTGTCCTCTGATAGACCAGTCAAAAATCACTAGTCTTTTAGGGTGCATTCACACCGGTTTAGTCCCGTACTCGGTCCGAATGGGTGGAGGACACTTCTGCCTTCTCCATGTGTTCTTTCAAAACATTCAACAATGGATCAGCAACAAGTTGCCGTGCTTTTGATGGTTTAAAAACCCTGTTTTGCTCCGTCGCCAGCTCTACTGACCACCCACAATGCTGTGCGCTCCACATCACAGCTGATACTTCCTGTGTTTGATCTGCTCTGAGAGCGGTTGTGTTTATGGTGCTCCTAATCGCTCTAGGCTTTGATTGGAAACGCTCCAAGACCGACACAAATAATCGCTCTAGAATTTCCGTGTTTGATCCAATCTAGACTTCGTTTGCATGTTCACACCGCCCAAATGAGGACCTATCCGAGCAAACAAATCCTAGAGCGTTTTACCACTCTAGGATGTGAATGCACCCTCAATGATGGATAATGATTTTTTTTGACAACAGCCAAAATAATTATGAGTTGCATTTTATAGTCACTTATCAAGGGATGAAAACAAAGTCCATAGCACTTCTTTTCCCTGTTTGTGTGGCCAGATCTGAACAATGAAGCATCATGTTTACAATTCAGAGTACAATAGTGTCATTTCCATAGATGCAATTCCAGAAGCAGAGCCTTTTCCATTTTTGTGGGGGCCTTATGCAAAAAGCTGTTTGGGTCCCACCAGCTTGCCAAACTCCATTGAGAGATTTTTAATTCATCAAATTATCCGCATAATGCTAAATGAGGGCTACTTCCCACATAACTTCCCACACAATCCCACATCAGCTGATGTTACACACTGCACAACACAACTTTGGGGTTCAAAGGTTTTGATTTAGTTGTGCCACAAAAAGACTCCACAACTGATCATGCATATTATCACCGAAGAAAGTTAAATGTCATTTCCCTCATGAACAGCCTATAGCCAGAAACACCTATGTCTGAAAAGAACACATTTGTCCTGTAAATGTGATTGTGAAAAAGTCAGTGTTTTACCAGCCCTGTCTCCCACAAGCCACTGCTCTCAACCATATTAGCATATAAATTAATACTAAATATATTCTCTTATAAACTTAAATAAAGTGTTAATGGTGTAAAAGAGAACTCAAATAAAGTTTAAAGGACAGACTGACAATTTATTGGATTAGATCTTAATTTAAAGAAGTAAAGTCTTCCCCTGACATGTGTTTTTGGTTGACACTTATATGATTGATTTTCACCATATATTGTGGTTTAACTTTATGGTACATCTTAGCAATGAATGCTAGCATTAGCATCTCAGCAGCATTGAAATAGCTAATGCTGGTTTCACATTTGTCATACCTTATATACTGTATGTGACAATGTTGATTTGTAGCTCAGAATTAAAAGCACAGCAGATGTTTGTCTGTACAACAGATGATACGGTTAAGGCTAGGTGTACTAAAGGGTAGCACACGGCACAGACCATTGTTCGTATTCTAACCAAATATTAATACATCCCACTAAATCATCAAATGCCATATCCTGTCTTGGCATCTGGCCGGAAGGTGTGCACCCTCAAACACACGTGTATACAAGTGAGATTGATCAAACACTCAAAGTGCACTTGCCGCTTCATGTTTCTGGTGGGAATGACAACCTCATGTTGGAGATTTAGCATCAAACTGAGAATATAAAGTAAGACAGGTTATCTTAGAGCGATATCAAACAGGTTTCACTGTTTCCTGTCTTTGGATTCATGTCTTTTTCTCTCTTTTCCTTACTGTTGGCTTTAAGCTGAACATCCCATTCAATGCCTGCCTACGTCTGCATGCTTTGAACTTTCTAAACGGCTCTTTTGAAGAAGAGAGTCATAAAGTGTTCTTTTATGCAATGCGCTGTCTTTGATGGGGTTGTCAGTTCTTACAAAGCTCTGAGCTTTAGAAACCACACAGAGGTGTGACCACACCCAAACAAAGACACACAGGTGAATGGATGGGCAGACTGGTGGGAATTCCCTGTCAATTAGCCACCATCAATTGTTGGATAACCCCCCCCCCCCCCCAAAAAAAAAAAAAAAAAAGAAAAAGTAATTTATTCTGATACTGGGTTGTCAAAAATTTTCACGAGTTAGCAGAAATGTCCTTAACAAACGAATATATTGTGGGGTAAAAAATGCAAAGGAAAGCTTTGTTGATTAATTGCAATCAGTGTGGCAAGAATCATTCAATATTGCTTGATAAACTAGATTAAAAAAATCATTTTTTCTTAATGAAATTTGTTATACAATAAAAAAAAGCTTATTTGATCAATATGGTACACAATGACAACCAGTCACCAAGGTTAGAGTACTTGTTTGATTTGAGTACTTAGAAAAGAGCCAACAGCAGTAGGCTATTTACTCCACTGTTATATACTGTAGTAAGTCATTAAAGAGTTTAAAATGTGCCTGGAGTGAAAATGTATATAACATACACTGTGTTAAATGTATTACCAAAAAAAAATACATTTAAAGTACCTTTATGTATGATTTTATATCTTAAAAGACTATCCATTTACAATTATTTACATTAGTGTAGTTTTTTTCACATTATCTTATTTATTACTATGGACAACACAAAC
This sequence comes from Gouania willdenowi, assembly GCF_900634775.1. NCBI lineage: Eukaryota > Metazoa > Chordata > Actinopteri > Blenniiformes > Gobiesocidae > Gouania > Gouania willdenowi. The sequence goes on along the minus strand of NC_041057.1, from coordinate 10,320,268 downwards.
ACGTGTATTTGAGCTCCTTCTGATGTTTATGAAGCTGTTGTTGCACATCGGAGCAACCACAGCTGGCAGTCAGCTGTCAACAGGTACAACATGTACCCTGTGATGTGTAGCAACACAATACAAAAGGACCTTTATTTTTTTTGTAGATTTTGCCTGTTTTTAATTCTCAGTTTACTTTTTTATTTGAAGTTCTGTGCGAATCAATTCCAGTGTCATTCAGATGGCACTGTTAAACTCTGTAAAGTCAGTATCTTTTGGTCAAAAACAGCAATAATTTTTTATAGGTAGCGGAAAACTCTATCGCAAAAACATACCATACTCTAGCTTCAAGTAAAAGTACAGATAAAACTGTATTGTCAAAGTTTCACAGGCTGTTTAAAAGGACAGATGTGCAGAAATCTAACGTAAACTGATTTCATGGTCACTAGTAGAAATCCAAATGTCTCTTTTTGAAGATTTACAGCTTGTTTGCATCATGGGAATCAGGCTCTGCAACAACTGTGCAGTGAATGGTCATGATCCAATATTGCCATACCGCATTGTTATGATTTTCAACACTGTTTTGGGGTTTTTGATAGTTTGATGACAATCTTGAGTAGATAATAATTTCTCATCTCTGTGTTTGTACAGTAAACCTCGCCATTTTTTTCCTCTGATTAGCCTCTGGTTGTCAAAGTGTGGCCATTACGGTTTGGCTTGGGTTTCCCTAAAGCATCTCCTCACTGAGACCATCTTTGTTCCTTTGTAAAGCGCGAGCACTGAGAGCCTTTTGGGAAGCACAAAGCTGGAAGTTCCCAGGATCTCTTTCACCTGAACTGGAGAACGCCAAGGTGCAAACAGGGGGGTCAAAAGCAGTTGAAAGAGTTGGCAAATGAAAACTATAGAAATAAAAAAATTATATATACTATATAATATTCCAACTTCTATGCCACTGCACTCCACAGAAACAGCAGCAACAGGGCAATTAATGACATTGTGTTTCTGTTATCTATCACTACCATGAGTAATTATATTAGTACTTTATAAATCTAAAGTACCAAGGTACTTTTAGCTGAGACGAAAGGATTAAATGTTGGTCTTTTACAAGTTTCAAGTGTCACATGTGCATTAAATGCACAGTCAGCTTAAACAAATCCAACATAAAGACAGCAAAAACAGCTATAGTGATCGGTTTCCTGTTGTTTATCATGAAAATATCCGTCTATTCCAAAATGTAAGACAGATGTCAGACGTTTTTAATCTACTTAAAATACCTATAATGACAATTTTGATTGAACAAAAAATGCTGAGTTATGTAAACATCTGTTTTATACCAACCAGAAAGTGGTGGAGTGATCAGCACCATGTATTCACAGCAAAAACGTATTATTGACAAATAGTCATTGACCTTTGGTTTTGTATTGTTTTTGAATCTCTAGACTTCTACCTGGATTAATAGGTTTCAAAAATATACAGTATCTTGGTAGTCATGCTAAGATGAGTGTAGTTAATCAAGTTATTGCAAGTATTGATTAGCTAATGGCTAATATCTAGAATAATCTACTATTTAGTTAAATAAAAATAATGTTTTTTTTTTTTTCTCCATACACTCTGCCTGTATCTTTGTACTTTTCAAATGTTTACATTCCAGGCTGGAACAATGGCCGTCTATAGGAAAGCCAAGATTGTTAACATAGCAACAAGTGACAACATGTTACCATAGAAGTTTTGGAAACAATTTACTTGAAACTTTATACATAAGGCTGACAATATGCTGTCATTAGCATGAATAAGGTGTCATGAAGGTTGTCATTAAGTGTTGTGCACTAAATTGTGAGAACGTTTGCTAAATTATGACACCTTTGAAGCTATGTTGTCATTTTTTAGGTTAGTTAGAGGGATCTAGTGGGGTTAGGTAGGGTTAAGGTTAAGGTTAAGGTTAGGGTTAAGGTTAGGGTTAGGGTTACGAAGCCTTAACATCAACTTTTGGTCATCTCAAGGGGACAACACCTGCAAAAGTTCAGGGAAGCTTTGAGCCTACAGCTATAAAGCTGTGACTTCTTTTTTCTTGTTGATTTACTTCTCTGTTTGTGAAATGTCTGTTATTATCATGATTGATTCCATATCTGTCTGAAACATTTGGACAGCGTCTCACTGACTAATAATCTCAGGTTTAAACAATTTGCAGAATAATTTCACCTTGCTTTTTGTGTGTTATACCTGCACTACTTGTGTATACAGTATGTTCATATTTATATTCGTCCTTATATTTATTATTATTATTATTATTATTATTATTATTATTATTATTATTATTATACTGTTTCTGGTTTGTTTTTGTTTATGTTTTTGCATCATACACCAAGTAAAATTCCTTGTATTGCCAAAAAACTGTACTTGGCAATAAAACTGATGATTCTGTAACCACTATGTGTTTTCTCAATGGGTTAAATCATTGTTATTTTTACTACTGTGATCATGACTATAGATTTAATCCAAATGAGGTGATCAGTTGTGAGGAGCAAAGCTATCACAACTGAAATATGACTCTAAGACTGGTTTTAATCCCACGCCAAGTGATTATTCCTCAAAGACGCAGAAGTTTTGTGTGTTTTAGACTCCACACAGGCCTCTGAAATATCCATCACCCTCACATTCAGAGTTCAGCGGATGTGCTGTCAGTGTGTTGAGTATGTGAAACAGATTTTTAGGACAAGATCTTTGTGCAAACATTGTGAGGCCTCTGTTAAACTAGTTTGATCATCAACCTGCTTTCTTGCTGAGCATGCCTTCTGCTGCGCGCTTGTGTGTGTGTGCGTGTGTGTGTGTGTGTGTGTGTGTGTGTGTGTGTGTGTGTGTGTGTGTGTGTGTGTGTGTGTGTGTGTGTGTTCCTCAATAGGAAAGTCTTAGGAGATGCAAATCACCTTAATCACCTTGTCACAAGTGAGTGCTATGAAAACATCCTGAGTGCATGCTGAGACACACGCTCTCTCACACACACACACACACACAATCCTTCTTTGGTCCGCTATATATTATCCAAAAAGAGAAGGATGGTATTAAAGTGTATTCGTTTTTGCTAATATGAGATAAAATGACTATCTTCCTATGGAAGCCCAAAAGATTCATAATTAAATAAATAAAAACATTTTGAAATAAATACTATTTTGATAAAAAACAAACAAATATATAATATGGCCATTAAATTGCAAAATATGGTAATATTATTATGAAATATGATTTTACTATTCTTTAATATCTACTTATTATAATTTTATTATAATTAAATATTTCATAATGATTGTTTTAACAATGTCATACTTTTGAAAATAAATACGTTTTATTTATTTTCCAAGATTTTATAAAATAAACTCATTTGGTGTGAACGCAGCTTTAAGACTCAGCCAATCACTTAACTGGCTCCGCCTTATGTGCTTTGATTGACAGACCAAGTCATTCTGCTGAAAAACGACTTTTATGAAATGAAAAGGTCATTGTGGAGAAGGACATTATTCAAGAAAGATTTACTTTGTAAAAAACGTTTTTTATTTTATATATATATATATAAGTCATTATTTTAAAAAGTATGATATTGTTAAAATAATCATTATGAAATATTTGATGATAACAAAATAATAATAATTAGATATTAAAAAATAATAACATAACCTATTTTATAATAATATTACCTTATTTTACAATTTAATGGCCATATTATATATTTGTTTGTTATTTATCAAAACGGTATTTATTTCGAAATGTGGTTTTTATTTATTTCATTGTGAATCTTCTGGGCTTCTATAGCTTTCCTTTAAAACTTGGTATGTATTGTTCACACATAAATGTAGTAAAGACATTTATCGATTATTTTTCTTACAACAAAAACCAAACATGTCCTGACATGTCTTGTCACGACATGCAATTTACTTTGTGAATCGTATGTCTTGAAGTTCTGGTGTCAGAAATAGTGCCGCGGTGGTTTGTTTCCATTTTCCTCACCTCAGAAATGTATTTTTTTTTGGTTTCCTGTGTCAGCGGCAGACAGCTGAAAGCACTGCTACACCGGGGGAACTAAATATAACACTGAGACATCTTTGAGAAGAAGGTTTATGAAATGCAGATAAGCACTTTGCACGGATGTGGGCTTTATAAAGGTCAACATTTTCCCCGGTTTTGTTTCTATGTATGTATGATTCTTAGAAGGCTTGTTCCACCTGTTATTTATACACTTTCATATTTAGGTAAAAGGGTTTTTGGGTCATGCAAGATGAACACAGGATAAGGAACTCTGTAATGTAAAAATAAGATAGTTTAAAGGTCCATGTCATGCTATTTTTCATCCATCTCCATTTGTTCTAAGAACTCTAAAACATAGTATTTGAGGTTTATTTTCCAAAACTCGCCTGTTTTCCAGAGTTTTAGCCTCTGAAAAGTCACTTTCTGAGCAACTCTACACAAACAGGCTGATTTGTGGCCTACTTATGCATATTTATGAGTGGGCGTGTCTATAGACGGGACAATGACTGCCTCCACCCCGCACGGTGACGTAGGGCCAGAGGACGGCCCACTCTCCTCCCACCCACTCTGTAGTCGAGCTCATGCTGCTTTATAAACAGAGACAGAGCGTGGGGGCGGGGCGTTCGCCGATACATACATAGACTGTAGAAAATACATACCTAGCACTGCACGAAGGACGCTGAAATGCTCACCTTCGTGGGCATGTTTGTTTACAAGTCAATCACGGTAGAGAGCTTCCTGGAGGTGCGGCTTCTTCAGCTCAGTGCCGTGTCAAAGTGGGAACGCGTCATCAATATGGAGCGAGCTGTTTATGCTCACCCTGCAGTAAAAAAGGAGCAAATCACCCACTAACTAACGATTGAGGGAATCAATGAAAAAACACTTCGGGCATGTGTATGAAGCCCAAATAGCACTTTTATGATGTTTAAAGCACAGAAAAGTCGATTTAGCGGAACATGGGCCCTTTAACTACCCATATAGGGTTAGTACCTCAATAGATTTCAGTAAAATAGTTTTTTTAATAAGTAACTAACTTATTTTTATTGATTAAATCATGCAACAACAAAAACAATTCAAATCAGCAATTTTTTTCTGACACTCCAACACAATCTGGTGTCACAGACTGAGTTTATGTCCGTACTGAGATTGTACCCTAACCCAAACCTAATCCAATAAACAAATAAAACACATGTCCGTTCACTTTGAACACAAAACTAAACAAAACTGATTTTATATTTTTTAGCAAAAATGCACATTTACTGTATGCTCATAATCGATCTCAGTACGAGGTAAACTCAGTCCGTGACACCGGACCCAGATTAGAGGCAGATACCAGAACGTTGGAGTCTAAAACGTAATTTTTAAAAGCATTTACCACATAAAATGGTATGTGTCGTTGGGTTGTTGCTATTGTAAAGTTCCTGTGCTTTTGTGGCTATCAGAAGCCAGTGAAGTCATGGGTCAATGGGTCACATTACAACAGTTTGCAGAGGAATAGAGAGAGAGAGAGAAAGTGAGAGAGAGAGAGAAAAGGGAAAAACAAGAGGGCAAAAACAAATGCTTATCGCTTGAGTGCCCTTTGCATCAGCGGCGCTATCCCTGACTGTCACCACCTTGAGTGACACACATCAGGGTTGAGTTGTCAGCAGTATATGTGTGTGTGCGTGCGTGCGTGTGTGAAACCTCCGTGTTAAAGAAACAACAAAAGCAGTGATGACGGTACAGCCTTTTCGATCAATCCCAATATCAGAAGCACTAAACAAACACTTGCAGGAGGAATTAAAAATATCCATTTAAATGTAGCTATTTCTCACAAAATCCACCAATCCTGACATTACTAACAGGTGTTCAGGAAGTAAAGCTAGAGAAAACAAAAATGAGCGTATTCTTGTAATGACGTATTGGCATATAGATATCATGCATGTCATTTCTCATCTGTTTTCATACCATGAGCCAAAAATAGCTGCTCTCAAATGTAGCAGAGCTCTAAGAGAATGAGTGTAAACTTTTTTGCCTGTGGCTGAAACAACAGGAAGTAATAAAAGAGCACACTAAACCATTTTTATGTGTATGAGACGAACAGATACCAGGAAGGAAGGCACCTGGCAAATGTCAGAGGTTGTGTTTTACTGTACATGTGTGTATACAGCACGTGTCCAGGGGGAAAACTGGGATTTGTATCGATTGCGAATCAGATAAATGCAAGCTGAATGTATTTGTATAGTGCATTTTTTTTAAACAAGACAAGTCGGTGTGTTTGACATGATCAAACAGTGATGGAGTGAGATTGTTCATTCACTGTTGCAGCTTTTAGCCTCAGAGTCTTGTGGGGCGCTCACACCAACAAATTCAGGAGAGTTTTCAACACTCAGGAGTGTCAAACTCATTTTAGTTCAGGGGCCAAATATGGACAAGTTCGACCTCAAGTGGGCCACAGATTTTAAGTGGAAAAAGTAGCAGATTCAACATTAATGTGCAATGGTTTGCACTTCCACGTATAAAAATTATATAAAAATGATAAAGTACTTTGGCACCGGCAGACCCCCGCAACTCTGAAAAACAGGTAGAAGCGGGTCTGAAAATGGATGGATGGATGATAAAGTACTGTATGGGAGTGAGTATATCATTCCCTGCAGGAACTTCACTTAAATTTCCCTGATTTGGGTAAATTAAGTGTAATAGTTTGAGGACAATTTGCCAGATTTTGGAAAGATTGAGAGTTCTCTCAACAATTAGATATAAAAATGACTGCCATCACGTGATATGAGAACTGAAAAACTGAGGTCTGCAAATATTGTGGATTTTAATAGATTTTTTGCATTTTGAGGGGTGTGTGTGTGTGTGTGTGTGTGTGTGTGTGTGTGTGTGTGCGTGTGTGTGTGTGTGTGTGTGTGTGTGTAAACTCACTAAAATAACTCAATGCAGCATAGTTTTCCGCCTGCAGTGACAACAGGCTGTGAGGTGCGAGTAATTGAAACACTGGCCACGGTTACGTGATGTTTAATAATCCAGAATTAATTATTCTGGATTCAATTATTTGGAATTAAAGTGTTGTGCTAAGTGTTTACATGGAAATAGTTATTCCGAATTGAGGTTTACCTGGAAAACAGATTAATTCGGCTTTATTCAATTCCGCTTTAGGTCTGGGCGGTTGGGAAGTGCTCTGATTGGACAGTGGGCTAACATGACGTATCACGTCTATCGGGGAAAAACACACAACAGATCTTTGCTTTCCAGCTACAACATGAGAACTGTTTTCACTTTTATTTTGATTGTAGTTTTGAATACAGCTGCTGGACAATAACATATGGTTTCACTTTGGTCCGCGGAGCAGGAGAAGGAGATCGTAACTAATCACCAGTAAATAAAGCCCAGCAAAACTCTGGAAAACAATAACCAGGAATAAAAATGTGCTCCCTGGTAAAGATAGTAGCTCTAACAACCGGTACAATGATAAACTTGGTGATATTACAGCCTGTGCATGCAGTACGGGTCTGTATTTACTCCGTCTCTGGGATTTAGTATCACCCGTCCGGTGTAGCCTGCTCCGTTTGTGTGTGTAATAAGTCCGCGTGGATATCTGTATGTTTATGCTTCTGCCCATTCACTTTTTTCATTATATCCACATCTTCTAAGGTTCTTATTAAATAAATAGTCTCGGCTCTAGTCCGGGCCGCCATCTTAGATTATGTCGTCACTAAAGCGTCATCACGACTGGCCGAGCACACGCAGAACGACTGGAATGAACTAAAATCGGAATTAACCAGCCACCTTAATTCGGAATTACATTTCCATTCGAAATTAAATGTTCACAAGGCCAGCTAACAAAGGATTTCACTTTTATTCTGAATTAAAGGGGAAATAAGGGTCCCATGTAAACATGGCCATTGAAACACTGACATGCATTACCTTAACCCTAGTCCGGTACTATGTTGGTGTGATTACACATCCTACAGAGGTAAGCAGGGGGATGGTGAGGGGAAGTGAAACAGTGTCTGGGTGTGTGTAACAAAGTAGATTAGTAGGGGGCAAGGCAGCGGGTGGGTGGTGCGACCACTCAGACCTTTGGCTACTGTTGTAGTCGGGTGGAGGAGATTGGAGGTGAAGCCTGGGTGTGACTGACACATGGATGGAGATGACATGCGAAAAGCGGCAGGAGGTGGGAGGGCAAGAATAATGGTGGCAGGATGTGTGTGTGTGTGTGTGTGTGTGTGTATAAAGTGTATGGTCTCTGTGTTGTTTCAGGTGTACACACACACCCACAACCAACCATCAACCAGCCCTGAAGGAAGGACTGGCAACTCATTAGCCTGATCAAAGCCCCCACTTCCCCCTGAGGCTACACACACACACACACACACACACACACACACGCACACACTGATGTATTTACCTGGCTAATCTGCTTGATACGCAGGATGTGTGCATCAATTAAGGAAATGAAGGTGTGGTGACTGGTTGTTTAGTAAAGGCCACTTACATCAGCTTTTATAACATTACATATGTAATGGTCACATGGCTGCTACAAACATTTTAAATTTTTATATTGGGGTAAAATAATGCAATGCTTTACGGGAGATTTAAAATTGTTTTACAACATTTACAACATGAAAATTGATACAATTTTAATGTAAGGTGAATATTTGTTGTTTTTTTTTTAAATATTACATGCACTGGAGGCTTTTACATTTCCTTCCAGGTTTGATACAATCCAGACAGAACACCAGTCAATCCAATCAAAGGCCCTTATAATTGAGCATACAGTATATGCAGGATCCTTTACTGATGATGCATCTACACCCAAAACTTGTATCAATTTGTTCTTGCTTGTTTTATCCATTTATCTATTCATTTCGAATGAACGAATAAAAAAAAGATGAAAATGACTAGACAAATCTCAACAGAAATCTCTATAAAACAAATAAAAAGTAAATTTCAATATAACACACATTTGTTTTGAGAAGGGGTCGGAAAAAGCCTAGGCTTGTCAAGTCATACCCCCATTCTTCACCATTAACAAACGCAAAATCCAATAAAATAAACTAATTGGACGATACAAATAAATACTCCAATCGAGCTATTAAGAAAAACAAAACAAAAAAACAAACAAACAAAAATTCAAATGTGCCATCAACATACAGTATGTGAGATTTAAACTGGCAGTGGCAATCCGTACGGTTGCCGTATCAATATACCGACATCTATCTGTACGCAGTACCCCTATTTGGCCAGTTTAGGTCACGTGACTAAGACTAAACCTTACCCTAAACCTAACCCTAAAAATTGTTGCAATATTGGGTTATAATCTAATCCTAATCCTAAACCTAACCCTAAAATGCTACTTACATGTACTTCAGTAACCGTACCAATACACCGGGGGTTGTCAGTACGGCAACTGTACAAATAGGCACTTTCATTTACATTCTCCTTCCTAATTTCTGTGCTTTTCAAAGGCATATATTTTGTAATTTTTTTAAACTGCATTATATTCAAGTTGTTTCAAGTTTAGTTTCCCTCTAAAGTTACAGTATAACCCTTTCTGTCTGTGAACAATGTTTGTATTTTTACATGTAGCAGTTTATTTTATTTTTTTTTGCTTTATATATTATCTATGCAGTCTTAAATTCTTCCCAAACTTTAATATGTGTGATTTTAAAAACAGTATATTGGTGTGTTTATAATATCCTTCATACATTCACAGGAGGTCAGGTGAATCGTGCGGGATGTATTGTGGTAGTACATCGAGAGACTTGTTAGGATGTAAGAAGACTACTCCTGATGCTGGAGTGATTCACTTCAAAGACAAAAGCATCATCTAAAAATAGAGCTCTCAGTGAAGAGCCAAAGTTCATTTTCTTTTCATATTGAATTGGATCGTGAATCATATCCTGTATTGACCGGGTGTGCGTTCGGAAGTTGACCATCTCATCATCCATCACAACAAAAGAGCCGGTGAGTCAAAGCGTCCCTCTTCAGCCACATCCTCTCTGCTCAGGAGGAGATCTTGTTTTATTAATCACAGCATCGTGAAACACATGCTCACTACTACTCTGACATGTGGACACAAAGACACACACACATACACACACATGCTCTCCAAGCCTATATATATCCGCTGATTTACATACACCTTCATAGATGGCAAACACATCCCTCTTTTGTCTACAGGTAATATATTTCTGGTTTGTGTATTTGACAAGACAGGAAATTGATGACTAGATAAAAAGTGTAAACACTGTGTAAACATTATGTAAACAGCGCCGGTCAAACCTGTACCTGGATTATATGAAGGCTATCACTATTATAAACTGACACGCTAATGTTTAGACTTTATCTCTGTCTTTTTTGTGTGTTGTTATACTTTTCAAATGAAACAATCCAATCCAATATCCTTTGTTATATTTAATGCATACTTTTCAGTTCACTTTATTCTTTCTTTTTTTTTTGTTTTGTTTTTTACACAACTTTTCTAAGGTTTGGCGTTTCACACAAGGAGCAGTTCTGTTTCTTCATCTCTGTTAAATAGATGAACAGTTGTGATCAAGGGATTAAATACCCTGGCAAAATATTGTTAAAATAACTATTAAAAAAGAAAAAAAGAGGAAAAAAGGTGGGGAAAAAAGGCGGAGGAAATACAATTAAAAAATTTAAATTTTAAATTAAATAAAATTTTAAAAATTAAAAAAAAGGGAAAAAAAGAAATAAAACAAAAAAATAGGGAAACTTCTTGTGTATACTTATTAAATTTAGCCAGAGTATGTAAATTTATGAGCACAATTGTACCTCAACAGCTCCACGTTTGCTGCTAAATCCATAAAGTTACATTCATTCCCCCGTAAACTGATGGCTCAGAGGAAAACACTGCTCTTGTCTCTCCTTCCTTCCTTCATCCTACCACACGACCTACTCATCTCCTCCTCATCCTCCTCTCACCCTTCCTCCCTTCCTTTGATCTCCATCTCCTCCCCTCCTCTTCAAACCTCCTCCTTTCTTCTCCTGATGTTGTCCTCTCTGTCATCTCTTAGGGATTAAATCAAATTTGTCTGTAAACTGAAGTTCGATTATGATACATAACCATAGGAACAACATAGAACCAACCTGGATGATTAACTAGTCTATCACAGATCAAACACTCAATGCCAGATAATCCCTAATATATTTATTTTTGGACAAAAGAAATAATCTGCAGAACCAAACTCAGCTCAGAAACCTTGGATTGAACATTGAACATCACCTCAAGATACGCAGTTTTTAACTTATATCTCAACTGGTGACAGAACAAAATCCCAACCTCTTCTTAGAAAAATAGGGTTAGGTACAAATATAAAATGATTAGACATTTATTAGCAAGCATTTATAAATAGAAAAAGAATGAAAACTGGAATTTCCTTTCGTGAATTTTCGCCATTGGGATTTTTTTTTCCATTGGGATTTTGTCACGACTCCACCCACACATATTACACAGTGATTATTTTTTGTTTAAAAGAGAACCCGATTGCAGATAAGCAAAGGTAGAACTTGAAAACATGCTCCAAATTTTATTCACAAATAAACAAGGATCGTGATATGAAGTAAAGATCTTAAAATGGAAAACCCTTTGGGTTTTATGTCACCAAAATGCCATAGAACTGGATAAGCACACATCTGAGTAGGATACTCATGAACACCTCCACCAATTCAACAAAAATGTGTTTAGATAATTATTTTCTTTAAATTTTATTTCATTGTTGTTATCAACATAATTTTAATGTGTAAGTGTGTAGTTATATTAAAAAATTTATTACAAATGAGTGTTATAAGGTAGTTATTCAGTCAACTGTGGCTTTTTTATATATAGTTTTTTTAGTAGCAAAAACTGCATCATCTATGTGAAAATATTTTTAAAAAAAACTCAATTTAAGATTTGATTTTGCCATAGATGCTTCACAGATTTTCAGGATTTTTTTGTAAAAAAAAAATAATAATTACCGTCGGGATTTGAAAAGAATTTCTCCGAAACTTTGTCAGACACGTTTAGTTTTGACTTTGTGGCCCCCATCTAAGCTGGAAGCACCCTGCTGAGATAGAAGAGGAAAGTGGAGCTCCGGTGGAAGTTGAACTCTGACCTTTCCTCATTGGAGTGACAGGACCCCGACTGCAATGTGACCTCCCAGGTTCAACCAATCATTGAAGCGTGACCTGCCTTCAGAGGCGGGGCCACAAAGGACCTCATTTTTTTCTCGCCAACCCTCACATTCTGTACATTCCAAGTGTCGCCGTGAACACATATCATCCAGGGGGGCACGTGCACACACACACAAATCCGTTTTTCATGTCGCTTATTAAAATACAAACCAGTTCACTTTAAAAGGTATCTATAACTAGTCACTAGTGTAAATAAATAGTGTTGTACTATAGTCCCAAAAAAGTGTAGAATGATTTGCTTTTCCTGAAAAAATAATGTTTCTGCAAGACAGAGGTCAACATTTATTTCATGTTTGATCCAAAAAGTGCTTAGAAAGTTGTGTCTTTAAATCTACATTTTAAAGATGATTCCCTCTGGTTGAATTCAACATTTATACTCCTATATGTAAGTTTTGAGTGACTTTTTGTTGCTAGTAAAATGACAACATAAGAATGAGTGACATACATACTGTAAAAAATAAACTGTGAACAAGAACAAAGTCGTGCAAGAGAAAGAAATAATATACAACTGTCACTTTTTTTTTACCTATTATAATTAATAATGGTTAAATAATGTTGTATTTTGCATAAGGACCGAACAAGGTAGTATTTTCTATTTTTATTTTTAAGTGATTATATGTAGTTTGTAATGTGTAAAAAAAAACACATTGGGTTACATAAATATGTGTGTATTATTGTGTAACAATATTTTAATAACTGTCTTTTTACATCAGGCTATGTCTGCCATATACTGTTTTGCATCTGCATTTTTTTTTTGATAATTTTTTATTTCAATTTGTATGTTTTGATGAATCTCCTCCATGTTTTATTTTTACGGAATAATCACAGATAATGGGAATTAGAATTAGTCAACTCCACAATAAATGCGACAATACACCACAATAAATGCATTTTTTTTTATTTTTAAAAGGCCTGAAGTTTGTTATTGCACTTTCTAAGAACATAATATTTGATTTATTGTATAATATAACTTAATATAGCTTGTTACACAAATACAAATAGAAGCTAAATTGGTCACTCTTCACTGTTCTTATGACTTACATAAGCTGTTTTAAAGTGTGTTCTCACACTGTTTCATTTATGTACAATTGCCTCAAGGCTGTTTCTCTGTCATATTATCTGGCTTTGCTTCTCGTCTGTGTTTTAACCAATGTTATAAGGCAAATCTCTATTACAGGCTGCCTGCTTGCTTAGTTTGGCACCTGATTGTGACTGATGTGTATTGTGGCTGCCTAGTGAGAATCATTTCCCCATTTTGGTTGGTATTTATTCAGCTGATGTGAGTCTGCTTGCATATTTTTTGGCACACGAAGGATAAAGACCTGCCGTGTGTGTGTACAGTGTATATCTGGGTGGGTCCGTGAAAGTATTTTTATTGCACCCTCAGAAAGTTGTTCAACTTGGAGACTTTTGGGTCCGTATCTCATCCTTCCATCCTGCTGGTGCTGGCCACCATCAACACAATCTCAACACTGACCCAGATAGAACCAGACCAGGCCACACACTAATTGCATGTCTGAAATTAGACATAATATCAGCCAGCCAGTTGACTTTGGAAACAGTGATGGAAGAACAAGTGTTCATACAGTATCTGGGTGATTTGTGCATGTAATGGAAGTTAAAGAAGGTCAATAGTGCCATGAATTGAGATTCCTGAATAGGTTCACCATTGGTTTCTATTATTATGATGAAAATGCTTTAGAAACCTATATTTAGCTAACATGCCTTTACAGTTGTAATGCAAACATGACTATGGTTGGACAAATACATTTTTATTTCTTCAAAGTAAGCCTGGATCTTTTTTTTTTTGTTGTTTTGTTTTTTTGCTTTGTTCAAAACACTTTTAATTTTATAAATTAATTAATTATTTTTTGTCATGATTTCTCTTTTTTTCACTAGTTAATCATGGCAATTGCTTTTGTGTAACACGTTATTACTGTTTGTCTTGCCCCCGGCCGAACCCCTCACAACATTACCGTTAGATTGATATACCATGCATTTGTAATCAATAAATGCACAAAATATGGGAAAGATGTGTGAAAACAGCAATTGTCCCTTTGTTTTACAATGTATTAGATATTAATTATAATCGAGTTGCTTTATAATCAAGTTTTTCCCAATACGTCTGAACAACTGGCGTCAAATCCGACGAGAGTTAAGTTTGGCTTAAAATTCTAAAAATAAATAAAAACTAAAACAATTAATAAAAAAAAAAAAAGATAGAAACCTGTTGCACAACAACAAATGTGGGACACTTTGAGAATTATGTTACTTGTCGCTGTATTTGAATTTTTAAAAAAAAAGTTTTTTTTATGCATGAAATTTAAATAAAGGCACCATGTACAATGATGATACAAAGAATGTGTAAATAACACTTTTTAAGAAGAACGAACATGCTTTAAGTTTCTGGTTCAAATAATGAGTCATGACGTGTTTCGCTGAAATGCCTAGATTACTATTTGTCTTTATCTCTATTGGTTTTATGGTCCAAACACGGTTTGTATAGTATGAAGGCCCCATTAGAGTGATAGCACAATGCTGTTAAGTAAACTGTGAGCTAGTGTCTGTCTTTTTAGTCCAAAGCATACAACTAAATCTCATGCCACCCATCTCTCTGGTGTGTATAAGACTTAAAATCCCATCATATTGATCTGAACAGGAACGTTCTTCCTACGGCCCTAAAGCTAATCCCCGGAAGTTCACAGGTCAGGGTCAGCAACACAACAGGATCCTAGAGGCTGACATGGATTCAGGGTGTCAGGCAGAGCGGTACAACAGAGGAAAAGCTTGTCAACACCGACAGGGACTCTGGGTCATCCACTGAAAATATAGTCTTACTGACCTTTGGGTCAAGTTTTTCCTGAGGTTCAGTCAACAGGAAAATAAAACTGAAGAAGGCGTTTGACAGTCGACTACATTTGTTGTTTCCAATTATGGAAACAAAGGAAATCACTGCAAACCCAGATTTTCTTCACAAAAAGTTTAGTTTCTTCACTATGTTGAACAACTAACCACTAAAAAATACCACGTTTAGCAAACAAATACTGAGATTTTGGTTGTTACACAGAAATAATGTGATTTTGACAGAAACACTGTTTTATACCTACTGGCGTTTCAACCGTTTAGTTTTCTGTGCTCATCAAGCCAAAACTAGATGGAACCAATTTTCTTCAAATTACCTCCACTTAAAGAAAACAACATCCCACCAGTTCATTGCTGTCCTGGTCTGAATGCTGTGAAGAAAACTTAGTGGGTGTGGTTAGAGCATCTGGAGGCAGACACGAAAACCCATTTCCTCCTGTTTTCCCACGTCAAACTCATTGGTCACACAATTTATAACCAAAACCTCGGATGATTGTGTAAAGCTTTGGTAGCAATGAGCAAAAGTAACTTAGCGGCAAACCACTTGGACAAAACACTGGTAATGGAGTAAACCCATTTGATTATACGCTTAAAAAAATGTCCATATACAATGTTAATCTTAACAGTCTTAAAACTTTGATACTGATTTGTGTAAGAAAAGTGTTTTAGCCTTTGAACACACATAATATCCCTCAAGCACAGCTGAATTACCTAGACTTCAACTGGAAGTGCTCTGACTTTGGCCAAAACCATCGCTCTAGAATTCGCCTGATACACTCTAGACTTAGTTTGCATGTTAACACCACTAAAATGAGACGGACTATCCAAGCAAACTAATCCTAGAGCATTTTAACAACTCTAGAATTTTTCAGAGTGATGTCACTGGCTATGTTCGAAATTGCATACTAACGTATGTACTCATACTAAGTCTGACGTCATAATTAGTATATAGTGCGTTCACATTAAATAGTATGAAAGATGTATAAAAATGTTTACTATATCGGGACAGTTTTTTTTAAGTATGCATGATGGGCATACTTGTCATACTCAACCGCCCCATGATGCATTGTGAGCAGAATGTACAATCATCCTGAGACCGACTTCAAGCTAAATATCAAACATTCCCCTTTCAAAACAAAAGCACCTCTTCTTGTCTTCAATTAGTTTTGTTATGCTTTTGAAAATAGGACTCTTGTTTTGAAATTAACTGTAAATTTTGTCTGTAGCACAATGGCGGGTCTCCAAAAAATCTCTGAAATGTCGGAATGAAATGTGTTTACGCGAGTTTTATGGATCAAATAACCACATGTTGACGTTCTGCTGGTCACTTTCTCACTGTAAAAATTTTCAGAAATTTTAAAGGTGGAGAATCAACAGAAATATTTAGCCTCAGCGTGTTTCAGGTTTTAGTCATTGTAGGTTTAAATTAACCTGGCAAGAGCCAGATTGATGATGTCGTCATCGCCATGCGCCGCAGAGACGCTGCTACAACAACAACAAGGCTTAGCTGGTGAAAACGTTCTTTTGGGCTAGTAATGCTACGGTCATGCTCCAGTTTAGCTTCGGCGCGTCTGCCTTCGTCACTCACGGATATCCGACACTAAGCCACAACACTGCCTCATGATTGGTTCGAACCGTTTCGGTTCGGATTCGAAAGGCAAACGCGGGAGCAGCACAAGATGGATTCTGGTGTTTGTGAACCCGAGGAGAATCCGTCTTGCAGGCAAGGTTAGGTTTGAATTGCATTTTGGCAAACTATTTTTTTTTTTGCATCTTGGGAAACTTCGAAGTACCTTCAGTGGTAATGCTCATTATCTGTCATCATCCTAATCACACTTATTGTAAATGTAGTAGACAGTATATACGGATTGAGTTTTTAGTGTATAGTACGTGTGCCGTTTCGAACACCACCACTGAGTGGTATTTACTGCCAGCCATTACTGCCATTAGCAAAAATGATGAACGATGTGTAGAAATGACTAAACGTAGAATATAAGTTTGTGAGAATGTTACCTGGACGAGAGTCAGGATTTGAAAACCCATACCAATTTCACTGTAAATAAACCTGAGTTGCTTTTTTTATTAGATGCCTTGTTCCTGTAAATGCTCTAAGGAAATTAAGGTCTGATGTATCCTATTTAAAGTGCTATGAGAATAGGCCAGAGTCATCAAACTCTTTGTTTTGATGGATGTGGACACACAGAATTGCACAACCACAGATGCACGGTTGCCCCCTCCTCCCCTCTTCCGACCTCTCTCTCACTACACACAACTCTGCAGACTCCAAAGCACACACACACACACGCACCTCCTGACTGGGCACAGACGTGGAAGGAAGTCAATATTTGAGAAGTTGAGCTACCTGGCTTCATGGTTTAGACCCGCCTCGGGAGCTTTTGACACAATGTGGCTCTCAGCTTGCTCAGTTGGAGCATTTCTGTGGTTTAACACATCATTAAATTCACTAATTCTGTTTTACTTGGTCTTGAACCTTTTGCTATAGTTCAGAAATAAAACTCCACTTCAGAGTAGCACTTGAGGAATGCGTGTACCTGTCATTCACAGAAAAAGACCTCCACTCATTTCACTTTCTTTACATTCCCAATGTTTTTCCTTCCATCCTTTTGTAAACTTAAGGCCTTCAAAGCATAATACTATAATATTAGGATATTCACAATGCAAGGTTTGAGTGAAACTCTCCTTGTTTTTGATTTGCATAAAGATGCTTTCACATATTTGAATAACAAACCATCGAGTCCACAACCACACACACTAAAAGCACGTATGTCATGAATCAACAGATAATTTTAGTGTCAGGCATAAAATAAGAAATCAAAGCGGTCTAAACTCACAAATATGTAAAGTAAACAGAGGAACGGGGACTGCCAATTGGTGCTGAGGTCAGTACCTCCTCCTTTAAAATGAAGAAACAGGTTGAAATCAACTCTTGAGGTCTTTACGTATATGTTGGTTGAAATTGCAAGTTTACAGTCAGAGGGAACGTTGCATTCTTTATCTGTAACTCAGATACAAGTCCCTATTTTGTCAGCATGACAATGACTTGATGGATGAAGTTTAAAATCATTCAGAATCTTGAGGCTGAGGCTCTCTGCAGCTCCTCTATTGTGTCGTGAGAAATGTGTATTGGGATGGTTTGTGACACAGGAAGGGGGAAATGATAGCTTACCTGTAACAGCAAGTTGTTAAAGTGTGACAATCTGTACATTTATGGCCAGACCAAACCTTCAGTGTTAATCTTCAACTGAGAAACTAGTGAAATCTCAGAAACTTTCTTGCACATAAACTAATTTAGGTCCTGTTCGAAATGAAATTTTACCCCAAAGTCCTGAAATACTTTTTACATGACAAATAGCGAGGCAGATGGGGCTGTCCATTATAATCCCAAACTCACAGCAGTAGTCAGCAGATGTGGCAGGAAGAGAGACTGGGAGGGAAGACTCTGGAGAGAAATCCAGGCCTTTCCTTCCGTGCATGTATGCCTGGATGATCACACCATCAAGAAATCTGCAATTCAACGAGCCTGCTGTGTGTAGGCCATGCCTGCAAGCCACACAGCTGCAGTCGGAAATCTGCAAGTATAGTGTGGCTCTTTGTGCATTACTTCTGCTTTTGTGTGCGCGAAAGGGAGACGGGGAAGCTTGAGGGGTTTAGAGAGAATAAAATTTGCTTACTGTATGAATAAATTACTTTAAATTTGTTTTTACAGTTTAGAAACTTTCGTTGTCGATAAATATCCGGGTGTCGTTTAATGTTGTTAAAATTCACACCAAACCAAGTTTTCTGAACCAATATGATCATTTGGAAGTGTGAATGCTTTCCCTATTTGTGACCATAAATGGACAGGATTGAAAATGAGTCGGTGAGCAGCTAAAGTGGAGATAAGGTCTGACAGGACAGACTGTTTGTTGGGAGATGCACAGGAAAAGGAAGTGAAGGACACTGCAGATGGAGAGACCAGGTGACATACTGTATATCTCCTAATATAGCGAGTTCAAAATGTGTGTGACCATCATGCACATCTGTTCCAAATTCAATTTTTTTTTTTTTTATTATGTGATTATAAAATTATCTACATGCTATAAAGCTACAAAATAAAATATACATTATAGGCAACTCTTTTTTTGTCATGTGGTGTTGATATTTTGTCAGTTTTTAGCCATTTTGTGTGTTTTTGTTATTTTTGTGTTCTGTAATTTTATGCATTTTTTTGTAATTTTTTTGCATTTTTGTTGTAAATTTGTGCCTTTTTGGAGCCACTTTCTGTATTTTGGTTGTTGTTTTCTGTATTTTCCTGTAATTTTGTGTAATTACAATTTTGTGTAATGTTTTTGTAGTCATGTTGTTTGTTTAAGTGGTTATGTCTGTCTTTGTAGTCATTTTATGTCATATGAGCCATTTTGTGCATTTTTGGATTTTTTTTTTGTGTATTTTGAGCATTTTGCTGCTGATATTTTGTGTAGTAATGTGGGCTTCATATTGCTTCCAACTTCTGGAATTACAATTTTGAGGAATTCGCTTTTGGGGCTGCATGTGGCCCCTGGGCCACCAGTTGCCCATGTCTG